>NW_006770906.1:0-2698 GCF_000442215.2 Lipotes vexillifer
ACAGGAATTCAAGTTTCCTGATATATATATATATATAGATATATATATAGATATATATATAATGTATGTATATGTATATGTATATATATGTATATGTATGTATTTGTTCTGATATATTTTTTTCACACTCTCCCATATTTAACACAAATTCAGTGAGATTAGGATAGGAAAGAAGAAAACATGGAAAGAGTACAAAAGAGAGGCATGTATTCAGAAAGAAAATAAAGGAACAGAAGGACACCAAATATACTGAAAGAGAGAAAAAATCAAGTTTGAACCAATCTTGGTGATGAAGGGCAATATTAACATGTAAAATGCTTTACAAATTACAATTTTTAATACATATTCTCATTTGGGCCTCATGAACAACCTTTTGAGTAGGTTGGACATACATTATTGCTAGCATCCCCATTTTACTAAAATTTAGAGAGGTCTTTCCCAGAGATACAAACAGTAAGTGGTGAAAGCTGGAATCAGACAGAAGTCTACTCAATCAAGATTCCATTGTCTTTTCCCTATGCCCTTTGGCTTTTCTTTTTTTTTTGAAGATCAAAGTTTATTTACTACCTGCATACAAAAACATATTGCACATCAAACAACCAAAATCAAAAAAATAATAATAATAACGGAAAAAGGGGAAAAAAGAAAAGGAAAAGATAGTCTACTGAAGACTAACATGTAGTTTATACAGAATAAACCTTCTGGAACACTGTGAAAGATGCTTGAAGCTTTCATAATTTCATTAGGAAGAAAATGATGAGAAGGCAAATAAGAAAACTAAAATACCTGAGTTATTTTCTGAAAAGAGAAACAGAAAAATATGTATGCTAAGGGATACACCAGGTTTTGTTTTGTTTTTAACGATAAGATTTCCACTTCTGGCCAAGATGCAGTAACAAGGAATTTCCTGACACTGGACATTAGATAATGCAGGTCGTGATCCTTGGGAGTGGGAATAGAACCCAAGTTAGCTCTACATTGCCACAGCTTACTGTCTATAGTTTCCAGTCTGTTGAATAGAGAGAGAAAACACAGGTAGAGCACAGCAGTATCCCTGAGGTGAGGATACAAAGCTGAGAGTTGAGGAGACCAAGGGAGGTAAAATTTACATGGCATGATACCAAGAAGAGAGAACTTCAAAGAGAGATTTGCAGCAAATTGTCCACCTAGAGTCTTCAACTGAGTGATAGTCAGTAACTATGTGTGTGAGAAAACTACTCAAGGCTGTGGAAAAAAGGTTGCTAAGAAGTAGAGGGAATAATATCCAGAGTAAAACAGGAGAGGAGATGGCTTGTGTTCCCACCAATCAAAGGGAAAAACCTGTCATTTAGTTAGAGATCTGAGAATGGTATTTCCCTAGTAGTGAGAAAAAATTAACCACAAAAGGTTGCTCTGGTTCCACCTAACAAAGCTTAAAAGCAAGGCTAGAAAGGATCAATTATTTTCAAGTAACTTTACTGTGTCCCAGCACAAACCTCAAGGACATTTAGAGGAAAGAAAAATATTCATCACTGAACAAAGTAAACATAAAATGACTAGCATACAATCCAAAATTATCAGACAAACCAAGAAACAGGAAATAGAATTTACGTTAAGAAGAAAAGTCAATCAAAAGAATTGACTGGACTCATGATTCTAGCCAAAAGAAAGTAATAGGAACTGGAGTTATATTACTGCCTGCAATAAGTAAACAAACAAATAAAAACAAATAGATAAAATATATGAAACAATGGTTTTCAAGATACTGGACAACAGTCTCTTGAAATGCAGACAAGTGATCCATGAGAGATAGTAAACAAACAAGCTGAGACTTAAAATTGCCCCAGCTTACTGTCTTAAGAAAATTTCCAAGTCATAGAGAATGAAGGAGAAACTCAGGCACAGCCATGCAGACTCTGTTAAGGAGACAGCTAAGATTCCAGAGAGATGAAGGCAGCTGGAATTTACCAAAACAGAATACTGGAGATGAGAGAGCTGAAGAGAGTGGGTACCCTAGAAATATGAATAACAATTAAGGATTCAGCACAGTATTGATCACCAAAGGCACATGACGTAACTATTCAAGACCAAAGAAAGATCCACCTGAAATAATTAGAGAGAATAACACCCTATGTTCATACAGGGTCAGGACTAGTACCTGTTCCTATCAACCACACTGGAAAAATCTCAAAATTCATAAGGCATTGGATAGAGTACTCAAAAGGGCTATGTCTCAGTAGTAGGAGATAATTAGTTCTAGCCTGAATATTTCTCTGGTCCTACCTAACAAATGGTAATAGCAAGATCCAAAAGGATACACACACTTTTCCTAACAGAACTGTGTCCCAGGACAAAATTTAAAATTATTTATAGAAATACAAAATCATTCACTACTCAATAATATAAAACTAACAATGTCTGGTATTCAATAAAAAATTACCAAGCATGCTAAGGAAGCAAGAAAATATGAAGAGCAAGAAAATAGTGAGGAGAAAAATCAATCAATTAAAACTAACTCAAAACTGTTACGGATGTTAGAATGCAAGGACATTAAAACAGTTATAAATGTGTTCCATATATTCGAAAATATAAAGTAGAGATATGGAAGACATAAAAACAAAATACAAATTGGGGGGCTTCCCTGGTGGCGCATTGCTTGAGAGTCCGCCTGCCGATGCAGGGGATGCGGGTTCGTGCCCCGGTCCGGGAGGATCCCGCA
>NW_006770908.1:0-753 GCF_000442215.2 Lipotes vexillifer
TTGCTCCGTGGCATGTGGGATCTTCCCGGACCAGGGCTCGGACCCGTGTCCCCTGCATTGGCACGTGGATTCTTAACCACTGTGCCGCCAGGGAAGCCCTGTATATGTTCTTGGTGAAGGTCTGTTCAGGTCTTTTGCCCCCTTTTTAAATCAGGTTGTTTGTTTTCTTATTGTTGAGTTGTAAGAAAGAGTTATTTGTATATTTTGGAAAATCAGATATGTCTTTTGCAAATATTTTCTCCCAGTCTGTGGTTTTTCTTCTCAGTCTCTTGACGGTGTCTTTCATAGAGCTGAAGTTTTAAATTTTAATGAAGTCCAGCTTATCAATTATTTCTTTCATAGGTTATGCCTTTAGTGTAGTATCTAAAAAGTCATCACCATACCTAAGGTCATTCAGATTTTCTCCTATGTTATTTTTTAGGAGTTTTTTAGTTTTGCATTTTACATTTAGGTCTATGATCCATGTTGTGTTAATTTTTGTGAACTGTGTAAGGTCTGTGTCTAGATTCATTTTTTGCATGGGGATGTCCTGTTTTTCCAGCTCTGTTTGTTGAAAAGCCTATCTTTGCTCAATTCACATGTTTTTTTTGTTTGTTTTTTTTTTGTTTGTTTGTTTTTTGTTTTTTTTGTGGTACGCGGGCCTCTCACTGTTGTGGCGTCTCCTGTTGCTGAGCACAGGCTCCGGACGCACAGGCTCAGTGGCCATGGCTCACGGGCGCAGCCGCTCCATGGCATGTGGGATCTTCCCGGACC
>NW_006770909.1:0-6954 GCF_000442215.2 Lipotes vexillifer
GGTCCGGGAAGATCCCACATGCCACGGAGCAGCTGGGCCCGTGAGCCATGGCCGCAGAGCCTGTGCATCTGTAGCCTGTGCTCTGCAACGGGAGAGGCCACAATAGTGAGAGGCCCGTGTACCAACAACGACAACAACAACAACAAAAAAGTCGTTTAGTGCCCAAATATCATTTGCTTTAATTATCATTATCATAATTATGGTCAAAACCCATTTATGTATTAAAACACAGGGTGAGCAAGGAGAAGGAGAAAGGAAGGGAGGAAGAGACAGTCCATTATAATTAAACTTGATTTTACTGTTTGACTTAGTCCTCATAACACCTAAATTGATAAATTTCTTACCTTATATATAAGACTTGGCACCAAATGGTAGCTTCAAAGGATAAAAATTCAAAGGACAAAAAGGTTAAACATGTGGAAAATTACCCTGTAGGCATGTACAATAATCTCAAAAAACGAAGTCTCAAAACCATTGAAGTAATGGCTTCTTGATGCTTTGTACTGCGCCACACCTCACCAAACATTACTGAAATATTAAACACTGTTTTGAATCTCTTTTTCAGATACATTTTAATTATTATTTATTTTCAGTAATGTTACTACTTACATCTACTCTGTATTTTAATGGAATATATATAGTATGTGCAATTTATTATATATGTATACAATTTATATATGTATATGTTTCTTCATATTTAAAATGGATCTCATAATAGTACTTAACACAAAGCTTACTGTGATGAAAAAAATGAGTAAATATGTATAAAAAAACAAAACAGGGCATAGGACATAGAGTCTACTTACATAGTGGATAGTATCATTATAATGGTGATGATAATGATATTCGGTATTATTAGCAGCAATCTGGTGATAATGTGAAGAATAGTTTGAAATGGGTAAATGTGGAATCAAGGAGAAAACTTAGGAGGTACTGCAGTAATCCTCATAATATATATTATCCAAATAAAATTAGGGACTTCTGGGAAGAAGTGGATGCCAGTGTTGATATCAAGATAGACCATAGAAGCAGAATGTGGTGGAGAGAACACAGAGTATTATCTGTGAGATTCTTAAGATAGAGGATTATTGATAGATGAACTAGGAAAGAGAAGTTTTGCTACTATCTAGTGTGGTGTGGTTCATAGTCTATAGTTATAGTGGGATCTGGAGAAGAAACTACTAATCCCAGCCAAGTAGATGGACTATATGTGGTAGGGTTTGGTAAAAAGGCTGTACATAATTTGATCAGTTGGATATCTATGGCACTCAATTTTGTGCTGTATTATGAGATTTAAGATCTGAAGGCACCCTACACTGGTGAGGAGAAAAGTCTAAATCTGTTTAGTCTATTGTCTTTTTTGTTCTTTAGAAAGATTGAATTAATTTTATAGTTATAATACCAAAGGATATCAGTCTTCGGGCAAAAGCAAAATGAAATTTCAGTCACAACATTTTATTCCTCACAACCTTTTAGTGGCTCACCTTTTGCTTTCCAAACTAATTTTTTTAATCAACTTGCTATTCAGTGGTCGAATTTACCACACAGTAGTCTCTCCTTGCACATTTAAATTTAAACAGTGTAGTCAGTTATACTTGACTGCCTGTGCTCATTTATACTTATTTCTCTCAAGAATGTTAGCACACAACCTTGTCCTACTTGCTACATGGTTCTATTTACATTCTTCTTTTTCTTTACTCTTTGAAATTATGTAAGTTAATTGATATATAGAAGAGTATGAAGAGATAGATATAGATAAAACAACTCAAAGTTTCTCAACCATTTAAATATGACAAAGAACATTTATTAATAGTATTTAATCTCCATGTATGCAGTTCATGCTTTTCTTATCTTAAACAAAGCATATTGAAGACAATCTGACTAAAGTCTTATTGATACATTTGTCCCTGCAATATCCAGCATAGAAATTCATCAATGGATGAAATTCACCATATACTTTCAGTTAAATGTAAGAATATCTAGGCAAAGGAGGATAGTAATAAAAAAAAAGCTGTCTTTTAAGAGCTGAAAATTAAAGTATATGTATTTTTGATTTCCAAATTTAAGTATTTTGTACAATGTCTTATACACTGACTTTCAAATGCTAGTGGAGAATTTAGGAATAGCACCTAGGTGAGAGTGAGATAAAAGTCTTAAGCAACTGATGGAAATAATTCCACCTTTTTCATTTAAAGTTTTAAACCACATTGTGCTCTAAAAATGGGGAGATAAAAATGTTAATTATTATAAATGAAATTGTAAGAAAAAGTAAATTTGGGTAACTAAAAAAAAAAGACATAAGGGGATAGACCCTTACCAAAAAAATACTCCTTATAATGAAGTCTTACACAATTTTATTCAATTTACATGCTTTTTTCTAGTGGTAAGATGATGATTACTAAATATAAGATAGAATTCACCAGTTGAGATGGATTGGTCTCCTTAGGACCAGTAACCTCAGGAAAGCTACATATATATAAACAGTCTCCTGTGTTGGGATGTGCCTGGATTGCTGGCCCTGTTGTATTTTGGTTTGGTCGTCATTTGAGACATGGCACTCTTGATTTCCACAAAGTTCATGTTATTCTTTTTTTTTCCCTTTTCCTTCTTTTTTCCCCTGGGTTTATTCTTTATTTACAGGGCACAGGCACTGCAAAGGGAAAAAGGACGAGCTTATAGTTATTATAATAACCTCACCTCCCAGAATGCATTGATGTATTTTTCTTTTTGCTTTAGTTTTAAATAAGGATTTATAATGCCAACAGCAATATTAATTAAGAGTACTGAAATCAGCTTAAGGATATGCAGAATAATCAAATATTATCATTCATTCCAAAAACAGTCCCAAACTATTCTTATACCAAATTTCTTCAGAAATGCCATATATTATATTAGGACCTTGTTTTATTTCTTTAAAAATGTTTTAATATCTTTATAAAATTAACATATTTACATAGGTTGAAATATATCAAATATATATGCAATTTAACAATAATATTAATAATAAAAATAACAATAATAATAACTGCAGTCTCCTGTCTGGATCTCATTACCACTCCTAAGATACACTGGCTTTTAACAATTTGAAGGTGGATATTTCTTCTGATATTTATGGCTGCATAATGTGGTATAGTATGTTCATATGGCAGTGTCGATTGATTTATTCTGTGGAATTTGAGGATTTTTATTACCCTACCCTCACTTTCCTTTCTTCACTTTCCTCAGAGTGATATAACACATTATTTGGTTAAATTGGTTTATATTATTTTTCATTCTGAAATCAAAATGATAAACTAAATTTGTATCATTTGTACACTAAATTTTTACCTTTTTTGCATTTCATAGACTTAATGATCACCTTCTTAATTTTCACACTTTATTATTACTTTTTCAAGTGCTCAATAGAGCTGTGAAATGCCTAATGACAACTTTTCCAATCATAGAACACTTAAGAAAATTGCTTAATTCCATTTTATTTTTCCTGGCATCCTCCCATACATCCAGCCCTTTACCATTCTTCTCAGTCTCTATGAATTGCTGTCTAGACCTGGCACATAATTCTAATGTTGTAACATCTCTTCCCCACCACTTGTTTAACGCATACCATTTCCTTTTATTCCTATGTTATTTTGTCAATGCACATCTTCCACTAGTGGAAAATGAAAAACAGAAAGAAAAAAAGTTGCATGGTTCCACCTTCATAGCTTGGAAATCAAACTGCGTAAGTTGAAAATGAAAATTAAAAAAAAAACAAAAACAAAAACATCAGAAATGTGAAGAGTTAATCTCCTGTTTTCTTAAGATCAATTGCTACTGTTGAGAAGCTAGATATCATAGCATTCTCATTCAAATTCCACTTAATGTGACTTTTATCCACCTCTGAAAGATTTTAGTATCTGCCCACTATGTGTGGTATACTGAAATTCTCATTGATGTACCTTGATGTACATATGGACACACACATACATTAACTATTTTCACATACATATCGCTAATTCCAATTATGGGAGAGATGGATGGGCCACATTTTACACTTTTAATATTCTCTTATTCTCTTTCTCACTCTCACTTCTTTCTCCCTTCCGTAAGTGAAAAAGCAACTTCGTGATGAAGACATTAATTCAAAAAAAAGGAAAGATTATGACAAGAAATGTATTGATTTTTTTTATTGCACCCTGGAAAGAAGAGGGTTTCAAAGTTTAAAAAAACAGATATTTGGTACAAAAATAGCAGTAAGAATAACCTTTCATTTTGTAGGCTATATATACTTCCTTTATAAAGAACTAATTAAATTGCTTTTATTTATTAATATAATTTATGATAAAATTATTTTATAATTTATTTCTGATGTATGAAGTGAAATATAACTTAAATTTTGAATTAGGAGAAAGTATGATTTTTGACACATAAAACAATATAAGTTGAATCTGAACATCATGGTTATGAATAAACAAAAGATATAAATTTTCTTTATAGAGTCTCATTTGTTTCTAACCACAGAATTGGGTTCCCTTGTTTTGTTTGTTTTTAGGTAATATTTAAAGGTAGAATTATATAAGAATTAGAAAAGGAGGTGTGATAATAATTCTGATCTAATTTTTTAGACTTCTTCAGTACTGAATTTTTTTGATTACAAGATTTAGTTACTTTTTGTGTCTTTTTACTTAAAAATAATCTATGAACCAGGGCTTACATCATTCCTTTATCTTTACATCTTATTTTTTATTAGTTTCTTTAAAAAGTTTCCAGGTCAATACAAAAGAAATTCAAGATCATCCAAAGTGCTTAATTGTATCTATATTTCTTTACATACGAAAGCAGACAGAATTCTGGCTCTTTGAATTGTTTGCCTTTAATGGTCTACTTTACAGACAATGTCTAATTCTGGATTAAAAGTCCCTGGGCATAGTCTATATGCCCTAAATGTGTCATTGTCTACAAATGCTTAGACCAAATTCCCAGAGAAGATGGCTCTAATATGGATATAATGACTTCATTTCCATTTTAACTGTCTAAGAGCAAAGTCTAAATGGATCATTTACTGGTGAAAAGGAAAATGAGGGAGAGAGGCCAGCCCCAGTGGAGATTTGACCCTGGGATAAAAGTAATTGTGTTAGAGAAGATCTTTAGATTGGCATCCTTCTGGTGTTTAAGGGAGGATATAAGTCTTGATTTCAGAAATTTTAAAATAGACTAGCTAGGTCTTTCATTGAAATGGAATTTAAAGAAAAAAGTTGAACATTTGCTGTATAACTGGGAATTATCAATAACTGCAGAACACATACCTATACATCACAAGACTGAAAATGATGGGTAGTTGCTATGTGGTAAATAAGGACAGAGATTTTAGTAATGAAAGCAACTTGGGTTTGAAACTTAGCTTCACCAATACCAGAAATGTGAATTTAATTTATTTACTCTATACACCTACTTTCTTCTCTGTCAATAAAATGGTCTCTTAATATGTATCATACATTGTTGTTTTAAGTATTAAAAAAAGATAAAATAAATGTAAAGGGATATTACATGTCTGGCTTAATAGATTGTAGCTGCTAATGTTTTCTTATCAACAGAAATGTTATTATGCACAAATGAGACACAGGATTAGATTTTATACTTTGGAGGAGGAGACTGGCAAACATTAGACAGAATTTGAAGGATAACATTGAAGAACATGCACATGTACTTGTGGTGCTTTTCCTTAATTCATTAGAACTTAAGGAGAAGATTTCTGGGCATATCAAACTAAGATGCAATCTGGGAATAAATTCTGCCTCTCAGAATGTATACTGTCTGCCAACAGGGAGAGTGAACTTAGGAAGAATCACTGGACACTTCCTACAGTGTCAGAATATGTTGACCTTGGTTTAAATTAAGACTAATAATCTTTTCATTCAGTTTAAAAAGTTAATAGTTTACTTAGAAATATGAACATTTGATTCCTCGTTATTCTTTTAAATTCTTTGTTTATTCTCTATTGGCAAATTTGAAAAATCACTTTTAAGGATCTTTGATTCATAATTAGCACCAGTTTCAAACTTAGGTAAATAAATACCTTCAAGCATTTAGAACTGCATTTTTCATTGTAATAGCATTGATTTAGTTTTTAAGAACTTCAGTGATTGGACTAACAGAAATTCTAATCATGTAAAAATTTTGTTATAGCAAATAACTTAAGTTTATAAATACAGAAATTGATTTTCCAATCCTGTATATCAGCTCAGTAGAGTGGTAACTTAAATGTACTTGTGCTTTTTTAAAATTGAATTTTAATTTGGAATTGCCAGACTGAAAATAATAGCCAATAATTGCTGAATCTTTACAAATATACTTTCAAATTGATAAGATTTCTTTACAAATGTATTGATGCTATATGTTTTCATTCTCTTAAACATTTCCCTTTGGTGGTGTGAAAGTTCAGTCTCCCTATCTGGTCCTTGCTGGTAGCTTGCTGTAGAAAGTGAAGGACTGATGCTTAGTTGGGGGGGAGGGGGCATGTAAGCCAATACCCGAGGACTGTTGACAGCAGATGGGGAAGCCCACTGGGCTCCTCAGGCATCGGTATAGATGGAAGGGGAAGCTGATTGCCAACTAGCTCACATGATTCCTCGTTATGGACTCCAGGTAGATGTGGAGGCTCAGCTCCCTGCTGAGCATCACCAAAACCAGAAGAAGGGAAGTCAGTCACCAGTTAGCCTCATATCCACCTCACTTGCTCAATCTTGTTGTCTTAATGAGAGTGAAGGCTCAATGCTCTACTGAACCCTGGTGACACTGTGGGGAGGAGACAAGCACCAAGTACCCTGCCTCCTACTGTCTGGTTCAGTCTTTTTCCTGCCAAGTGGTTGTGGAGGTCTAGCTCTCCACTCTGCTAATGCAAGAGGTAGGGGGACATTGGAGTGCTAACGCCAACTGGCATCGCCTTGTTGAATCTTTCTGCTACTGTTTCCTGCT
>NW_006770909.1:6969-21567 GCF_000442215.2 Lipotes vexillifer
CTGCTGACTCTGACACTACCCAGGCTGGCTAATCAGAGCACTGCCTGGTTAAATCAAAAGGGGATGGAAGATTATCTTGCCACTGGGTCCTGACAACACCACCCAGTCTGAAAATCAGGATGCACCACATGAATCTGTGGGATGGGGTCTGGGAGTGAGGTGGAAGATGAGCAACTAATACAGACCCATTTGACATCATAGGAGAGGGAAATGCTTCCACTGATGTTTCACTGAAGATTTATGTTCTGTTAGGCCACTCACTTGCAGATTCTTTGACTGGGGAAGCTGGCTTTGCTGGGAATTTTTGTCTGTGCTTGTTGGCAGTTCGGGTTAGAAGTCTCTGTAGAGGTCAGTCTGGTATATATGGGAGGCAATAAAGAAATCCACAGAACTATCATCATATCATTCCCCAAGTCCTGAGGTCCCTAGGTAGTCTTATCTTCTTTCCACCTGTCTGAGATTTCTAATGCTTGTTTATTTTGTTATGTATAAGGATTTTTATCTGTGAGAGTGTAAAACTTAAGGAATAGGAATTAATCATCTTGGTGGGAAATGGATGACCATAACCAAAGATTTTAATTTACATGATAACCTGATATTTGTTGATGACCATGATGAGATATGCTGATCACCATTTAAAGTCATTTCGTTAATAACTCCATAATTTTATCGTATTATTTATTTATTTATATTTTAACATCTTTATTGGAGTATAATTACTTTACAATGGTGTGTTAGTTTCTGCTTTATAACAAACCGAATCAGCTATACATATACATATATCCCCATATTGCCTCCCTCTTGTGTATCCCTCCCACCCTCCCTATCCGACCCCGCTAGGTGGTCACAAAACACCCAGCTGATCTCCTTGTGCTATGCGGCTGCTTCCCACTAGCTAGCTATTTAACATTTGGTAGTATATATAAGCCCATGACACTCTCTCACTTCATCCTGGCTTACCCTTCCCCATCCCCATGTCCTTAAATCCATTGTCTACATCTGTGTCTTTATTCCTATGCTGCCACTATGTTCTTCAGAACCATTTTTTTGTTTTTAGATTCCATATATATGTGTTAGCATATGGTATTTGTTTTTCTCTTTCTGACTTACTTCATTCTGTATGACAGACTCTAGGTCCATCTACCTCGCTACAAAAAACTGTTTTGTTTCTTTTTATGGCTAATATTCCATTGTGTATATGTGCCCCATCTTCTTTATCCATTCATCTGTTGATGGACCTTAGGTTGCTTCCATGTCCTGGCTATTGTACATAGAGCTGCAATGAACATTGTGGTACATGACTCTTTTTGAATTATGATTTTCTCTGGGTATGTGACCAGTAGTGCAATTGCTGGGTCATATGGTAGTTCTATTTTTAGTTTTTTAAGGAACCTCCATACTGTTCTCCACAGTGGCTGTATCAAATTACATTCCCACCAACCATGAAAGAGGGTTCCCTTTTCTCCACACCGTCTCCAGCATTTATTGTTTGTAGATTTTTTTTTTTTTGCGGTATGTGGTCCTCTCACTGTTGTGGCCTCTCCCATTGCGGAGCACAGGCTCCAGATGCGCAGGCTCAACGGCCATGGCTCACGGGCCCAGCCGCTCCGCGGCATGTGGGATCTTCCCAGACCAGGGCATGTCCTCTGCTTCAGCAGGCGGACTCTCAACCACTGCGTCACCAGGGAAGCCCTTGTTTGTAGATTTTTGATGATGGCCATTCTAACCATGGTGTGAGGTGATACCTCATTGTAGATTTGATTTGCATTTCTCTAATGATTAGTGATGTTGAGCATTCTTTCATGTGTTTGTTGGCAATCTGTATATCTTCTTTGGAGAAATGTCTGTTTAGGTTTTCTGCCTATTTTTGGATTGGGTTGTTGTTTTTTTTGATACTGAGCTGCATGAGCTGCTTGTAAATTTTGGAGATTAATCCTTTTTCAGTTGCTTCATTTGCAAATATTTTCTCCCGCTCTGAGGGTTGGCTTTTTGTCTTGTTTATGGTTTCCTTTACCGTGCAAAAGCTTTGAAGTTTCATTAGGTCCATTTATTTATTTTTGTTTTTATTTCCATTTCTCTAGGAGGTGGGTCAAAAAGGATCTTGCTGTGATTTATGTCATAGAGTGTTCTGCCTATGTTTTCCTATAAGAGTTTTATAGTGTCTGGCCTTACATTTAGGTCTTTAATCCATTTTGAGTTTATTTTTGTGTATGGTGTTAGAGAATGTTCTAATTTCATTCTTTTACATGTACCTGTCCAGTTTTCCCAGCACCATTTATTGAAGAGGCTGCCCTCTCTCCATTATATAATCTTTCCTCCTTTATCAAAAATAAGGTGACCATATGTGCGTGGGTTTATCTCTGGTCTTTCCATCCTGTTCCATTGATCTATATTTCTGTTTTTGTGCCAGGACCATATTTTCTTGATTACTGTACCTTTGTAGTATAGTGTGAAGTCAGGGAGCCTGATTCATCCAGCTCTGTTTTTCTTTCTCAAGATTGCTTTGGCTATTCAGGGTCTTTTGTGTTTCCATACAAATTGTGAAATTTTTTGTTCTAGTTTTGTGAAAAATTCCATTGGTAGTTTGATAGGATTGCATTGAATCTATAGATTGCTTTTGGGTAGTATAGTCATCTTCACAATATTTATTCTTCCAATCTGAGAACATGGTATATCTCTCCATCTGTGGGTATCATCTTTAATTTCTTTCATCAGTGTCTTATACTTTTCTGCATACAGGTCTTTTGTCTCCCTAGGTAGGTTTATTCCTAGGTATTTTATTCTTTCCGTTTCAATGGTAAATGTGAGTGTTTCCTTAACTTCTCTTTCAGATTTTTCATCATTGGTGTAGAGGAATGCAAGAGATTTCTGTGCATTAATTTTGTATCCTGCTACTTTACACAATTCATTGATTAGCTCTAATAGTTGTCTTGTGGCACCTTCAGGATTCTCTATGTATAGTAGCATGTCATCTGCAAATATGTCATCTCCAAACAGTGACAGCTTTACTTCTTCTTTTCATATTTGGATCCCTTTTATTTCTTTTTTTTCTCTGATTGCTGTGGATAAAACTTCTAAAACTATGTTGTATAATAGTGGTGAGAGTGGACAACTTTGTCTTGCTCCTGATCTTAGTGGAAATGGTTTCATTTTTTCATCTTTGAGAACAATGTTGGCTGTGGGTTTGTCATATATGGTCTTTATTATGTTGAGGTATGTTCTCTCTATGCCGACTTTCTGGAGGGTTTTTTATCATAAATGGGTGTTGAAATTTGTAGAAAGCTGTTTCTGAATCTATTGAGATGATCATATGGTTTTTCTCCTTCATTTTGTTAATATGGTGTATCACATTGATTGATTTGCATATATTGAAGAATCCTTACATTCCTGAGATAAAGCTCACTTGATCATGGTGTATGATCCTTATAATGTGCTGTTGGATTCTGTTTGCTAGTATTTTGTTGAGGATTGTTGCATCTATGTTCATCAGTGATATTGGCCTGTAGTTTTCTTTCTTTGTGACATCTTTGTCTGGTTTTGTTCTCAGGGTGATGGTGGCCTCATAGAATGTGTTTGAGAGTGTTACTCTCTGCTATATTTTGGAAGAGTTTGAGAAGGATAGGTGTTAGCTCTTCTCTAAATGTTTGATAGAATTCGCCTGTGAATCCATCTGGTTCTGGGCTTTTATTTGTTGCAAGATTTCTAATCACAGTCTCAATTTCAGTGCTTGCGACTGGTCTGTTTATATTTTCTGTTTCTTCCTGGTTCAGTCTCAGAAGGTTGTGCTGTTCTAAGAATTTGTCCATTTCTTCCAGGTTGTCCATTTTATTGGCATAGTGTTGCTTGTAGTAGTCTCTCATGAACCTTTTTATTTCTTCAGTGTCAGTTGTTGCTTCTCCTTTTTCATTTCTAATTCTATTGATTTGAGTCTTCTCCCATTTTTTCTTGATGAGTCGGGCTAATGGTTTATCAATTTTGTTTATCTTCTCAACAAACCATCTTTTAGTTTTATTGATCTTTGGTATTGTTCCTTCATTTCTTTTTCATTTATTTCTGATCTGATATTTGTGATTTCTTTCCTTCTGCTAACATTGGGGTTTTTTTGTTTTCCTTTCTCTAATTGCTTTAGATGTGAGGTTAGGTTGTTTATTTGAGATTTTTTTTTTGTTTCTTGAGGTAGGATTGTATTGTTATAAACTTCCCTCTTCGAACTGCTTTTGCTGCATCCCATAGGTATTGGATCATCATGTTTTCATTGTCATTTGTTTCTAGGTATTTTTTAATTTTCTCTTTGATTTCTTCAGTGATCTCTTGGTTGTTAAGTAGTGTCTTGTTTAGCCTCCATGTGTTTGTATTTTTTACAGATTTTGTTCCTGTAATTTATATCTAGTCTCATAGCATTGTGTTCAGAAAGGATACTTGATATGATTTCAATTTTCTTAAATATACCAAGGCTGGATTTTTCACCCAAGATATGATCTATCCTGGAGAATGTTTCATGAACACTTGAGAAGATAGTGTATTCTGTTGTGTTTGGATGGAATGTCCTGTAAATATGAATTAATTCCATCTGGTCTAATGTGTCTTTTAAAACTTCTGTTTCCTTACTTATTTTCATTTTGGATGATCTGTCCATTGGTGAAAATGGGGTGTTAAAGTCCCTTACTATGATTGTGTTATTGTTGATTTCCCCTTTTATGGCTGTTAGCATTTGCCTTACGTATTGAGGTGCTCCTATCATGGGTTCATAAATAATTACAATTGTTATATTTTCTTGGATGGATCCCTTGATCATTATGTAGTGTCCTTCTTTGTCTCTTGTAATAGTCTTTATCTTAAAGTCTATTTTATCTGATATGAGAATTGCTACTCCAGCTTACTTTTTATTCCCATTTGCATGGAATATCTTTTTCCATCCCCTCACTTTCAGTCTGTATGCCTCCCTAGGTCTGAAGTGGGGCTCTTGTAGGTAGCATATATATTGGTCTTGTTTTTGTATCCATTCAGCCAATCTGTGTCTTTTGGCTGGAGCATTTAATCCATTTACATTTAAGGTAATTATCAATATGTATGTTCCATTACGATTTTCTTAATTGTTTGTTTGTTTTTGTAGGTCTTTTTCTTCTCTTGTGTTTCTACCTGGAGAAGTGCCTTTAGCATTTGTTGTAAAGCTGGTTTGGTGGTGCTGGAGTCTCTTAGCTTTTGCTTGTCTGTAAAGGTTTTAATTTCTCTGTCAAATCTGAATGAAATCCTTGCTGGGTAGAGTAATCTTGGTTGTTGGTTTTACCCATTCATCACTTTAAATATGTCCTGCCACTCCCTTCTGGCTTGCAGAGTTTCTGCTGAAAGAACTTCTGTTAACCTTATGGGGATTCTTTTGTATGTCATTTGTTGTTTTTCCCTTGCTGCTTTTAATTTTTCTTAGTATTTAAATTTTGATAGTTTGATTAATATGTGTCTTGGTGTGTTTCTCCTTCGATTTATCCTGTATGAGACTCTCTGCACTTCCTGGACTTGATTGACTCTTTCCTTTCCCATATCTGGGAAGTTTTCAACTCTAATCCCTTCAAATATTTCCTCAGTCCCCTTCTTTTTCTCTTCTTCTTCTAGGACCCTGATAATTTGAATATTGGTGCAATTAATGTTGTCCCAGTGGTCTCTAATACTGTCCTCAATTCTTTTCATTTTTTTCCCTTTATTCTGCTCTGCGGTAGTTATTTCCATTATTTTATTTTCCAAGTCATTTATCCGTTCTTCTGCCTCAGGTATTCTGCTGTTGATTCCTTCTAGAGAATTTTTAATTTCATTTATTGTGTTGTTCATCATTGTTTGTTTGCTGTTTAGTTCTTCTGGCTCCTTGTTAAACATTTATTATATTTTCTCCATTCTATTTCCAAGATTTTGGATCATCTTTACCCTCATTACTCTGAATTCTTTTTCAGGTAGACTGACAATTTCCTCTTCATTTGTTTGGTCTGGTGAGTTTTTACCTTGCTCCTTCATCTGCTGTGTGTTTCTCTGTCTTCTCATTTTGCTTAACTTACTGTGTTTGGGGGTCTCCTTTCCACAGCCTGCAGGTTCATAATTCCCATTGTTTTTGGTGTCTGCCCCCAGTGGCTAAGGTGGTTCAGTGGGTTGTGTAGGCTTCCTGGTGGAGGGGTCTAGTGCCTTTCTTCTGGTGGATGAGGTTGGATTTTGTCTTTTTGGTGGGCAGGACCACATCTGGTGGTGTGTTTTGGTGTGTTTGTGACCTTATTATGATTTTAGGCAGCCTCTCTGCTAATGGGTGGGGTTGTGTTCCTGTCTTGCTAGTTGTTTTGCATAGGATGTCCAGCACTGTAGCCTGCTGGTCGTTAAGTGGAGCTGCATCCTAACATTGAGAAGGAGATCTCTGGGAGAGCTTTCACTGTTTGATATTATGTGGAGCCGGGAGGACTCTGGTGGACCTACGTCCCTACCTCAGCTCTCCCACTTCAGAGGCACAGGCCTGACACCTGGCTGGAGCAACAAGACCCTGTCAGCCACACAGCTTCTTTGTGGCATACACCACCCTGGTGGCTACATCCTGGGGAGATAAACACTTGCATTTCCCAAAGTTAACCCAGTATACCAACCCAGAGGTTACCAATAGTCTATTCCAGCCTATACTGTTAGGAAGCCAGCTTCAGCGAGCTCAATGTGGGGACCAAACAGGGGCTCACTTTTCAAATGCTCCGTGCCAAAATCTGACTCTCTCTCCAGCCCCGATATCATTGTGAGCCAAACCTCTGAAAAGATGCTTCTTAAGGGCGACACAGGACCAGCTTACTACTCCATAATTTTAAAATGGACATTTCACGTGGAATGATAATTCACTTATTATTATAAATGAAACTATATCCTGAATTGTTTAGATGCATTATTTAATGTAAATCTCATAACCTTCTGGAGACTAGTATGGAGAAATTTACTAAATGAATTATATAATTTGACTCAATTGTAGGAATTTATTCTAAGTAAAAAAATCACTGAGTAAAAAGGGGTGCCCCAGCCCCATATAGCCCATTGAGCTCACGCCAGTCTCTGGATCGAAACCACTTTTGAACCCATGAAGAACTCCACAGAGAGACCACACCTGCTGCAAGTTCCAGTTCTGGAGAATGGCAGGTACATGTCTTTAGCCTGGCTCAATTTCTGGTTAAAAAAAAAAAAAAGATAAATAAATAAATATATATCTTCCTTGTATGTGAGCACAGTTATATATTCATAGTGCTTTCTTTGTCGATTTTATCCCTTACATGTGGTAAAGAAGAATTGTTTATCAAATCATAAATCCGCTGAACCATCTTAAGCTGGAAATATATTTCTTTTTAATAAGAAACAAATATGTGTACAAAGTTATAAATTTTAAGTTCTTTTAAAATTTTATTACCATTATATTTTTATGTATTCTTAGTTATACTTTATTTTGTGGAGCATGGAATTCATTATTTACTTACTTTACTTTGGTTTTACAAGAAGTAATTATGTAAATGGATCCCATATCTGATAATAATTACTGTCAAAGTGCAAACTGTCATTTTAACAACGTTATATCAAATTATGTGCTAAGTCAAAGGATTACAAAATATTACTATGAAAAAAATATTTTGGCAATGCTGTGTATAATCTAAAATTGATAGTGTTTTTCTATAGAATTATATTCAATTAAAATGTATACAATGGTATCATGAAATTAATTTCACCACAGGATTTTTTTTACTGATAGTTAAATTCTGTTTACATTAGGAATTCCTTCAGCTATAAATATCAGGGAAACAAACTAACATTGGTTTAAATGCAATTATGGTTCTTAAGAAAGTCAGATTTAAAGAGCCCAGAACTTAATGAAATAATAGAGAATTTAGCTAGATGGTGATGATGATGATTACCTTTGCTCTACTCACCTTAGCATGTTGATTTTTCATTTTCCTGTTTTTCCCACATGTACATAAGGTGACTGCTCCATTTTCTAATGTCAAAGTCAAAGTCATGGATGGTAGAATGGGGGAGTATAGCTCTCCAGTTTATTATTACCTTGTCTGTCACATTTATTAAGGCCCCAAAGTTAAATTTTATTTTAGAAGGCCCCTGATTTTTATTCATCAGAATTCAGTCAAATATCTGAGGTGAGGTGAAAAATCACTGACATTTTTATCTTCCATTAAAGGAAGCTGGTAGAGGAAAAGTGGATCAAGATTATTTTCTCTTCGGTCAAGCAAATGACTGAAGAGAAAATAATATGCTTTAATTCCCATAACTGGTTATATGAGTCCACCATTGAGGTAAATATAAAATGATTATAAGCAAGTCCAAAAAGAAAATATAACTTCATACTTCCCTCTGCCATATGCTGTCTGGTGTTGTTCAGTATTTCATCAAAGGCAGATGTAATGAACTCAAATAACCTAGGACTATTACCTTTCAAATCCTTTTGTCAGTTTTCTAGTTCAGTATCTCATAATTACTATAAACTCATGAGTTTTCAAAAACTGGGAATCAGCATATTTTGGGCTTTTCTCTCACCTCCCTTTTCCCCCACATGTACAAATCTCTTACCATCTGCAGGTAACTCCCTCAGTAAATGGCATCACAATTTATCCAGTTTCTTATACCAGAAATTTGGGCAACATTCTTAAAATCTTCCTTTTCCTTGAGTTACCTTCATTCAATCAAATATCAAGTTTTATGGATTTATCTTTAAAAATAATCTCATAAATGAGAAACTCTAAGCAGGGTGCCCAGTGGGATGTGGAGGCCCCAGGACTAAACCCGCAGAGCAAGAGCTTGAAGGATAAAGGTGGTGTTAGTAAAAGTGAGCCAGGGCATCAATTTTTTTTTTTTTTTTTTTTTGCGGTACGCGGGCCTCTCACTGTTGTGTCTTCTCCCCTTGCGGAGCACAGGCTCCAGATGCGCAGGGTCAGCGGCCATGGCTCACGGGCCTAGCTGCTCCGCCGCATGTGGGATCTTCCCGGACCGGGGCACGAACCTGCGTCCCCTGCATCGGCAGGCGGACTCTCAACCACTGCGCCACATATACATTTTGAAAGGATCCCCCCGCATTGAGTCAATTAATATATCTATCACCTCACACTTTTACCTTTTTTTGTGTGTATGAGAAGAATTAAGTTCTACTCTCTTAGCAAATTTTAATTATATAATACAGTAATATCTATGAGAGTCACCATGTTATAATTAGGCACACAGACCTTATTCATTTTGTAACTGAAAGCTTGTACATTTAACCAGCCTTTCCCTTTTTCCCCAGACCCTTGTTCCTGGCAATCACCATTCTACTTTCTGTTTCTATGTGTGTGACTTTTTTTTTAAGATCCCACATTTATGCAATACCACACAATATTTATTTTTTCTCTGTCTGGTTTGTGTCATTTAGCCTAATGCCCTCCAGGTTCACCCATGTCATAAATGGCAGTGTTTCCTTATTTTTAAGGCTGAATAATATTGTATTTTATACATGATTCACATTTCATTGATCCATTCATCTGTTGATGAACACTTAGTTTGTTTCCTTATCTTGGGTATTGGGAAAAATGCTGCAATGAACATGGGAGTACAGATATGACTTCAAGGTAATGATTTTGTTTCCTTTGGATATAAACAGAGAAGTGGAATTTCTGGATCGTTTGGAAGTTCTATTTTTAATTTCTTGATGAATTTCTGTATTTTTTCCCATGGTAACTGCACCAATTTACATTCCCTCCAACAGTGCACAAGTGTTCCTTTTCTCCACATCTTCATCAACATGTATTATTTTTTGACTTTTTGGTAATAGATATCCTAACAGGTGTAAGGTAACACTTCATGGTGGTTTTGATTTGCATTTCCCTGATGATTAATGATGTTGAGCAACTTTTAATATGTAATATACCTGTTGGCCTTTTGTATTTCTTCTATGAAAAGTGTCTATTCAGGCTCTTTGCCAATTTTTAAATTAGGTTATTTGTATTTTTGCTGTTGAGCTGTATAAGTTCCTTTTATTTTTCTGAATATTAACCCCTTATCAAATGTGGTATGAAAATATTTTCTTCCATTCCATAAGTTGCCTTTTAATTTTGTTGAAGGTTTACTTAGCTGTAGAGAAGCTTTTTAAATTGATGTTTATTTTTACTTTTGCTGCCTTTCTTTTGGTATCAAATAAAAAATAAAAAATCATTGCCAAGATCAAAGTCAAGATGTTTATCCCCTATGTATTCTTCTAGGATTTTTACAGTTTCAAGTCTTTCCTTCAAGTATTTATCTATTTTGAGTTGATATTTTTGTATGGTGTAAGTTAGGGATCCAATTTCATTCTTTTGTATGTGGATATATAGTTTTCTCAACACAATTTATTGAAGAAAACATCCTTCTCCCATTGTATATTTGTGACTCTTTTGTTGTAATTTATTTGATCATATACACATTGATTTATTTCTGGGCTGTCTATTCTGTTCCATTGATCTACATGTCCCTTTTTATACCCATAGCAAAATGTTTTGATTACTATAGCTTTGTAATGTAGTTTGAAATCAAGAAGTGTGATGCCTCCAGCTTTGTTTTTTCCCAAGATTGCTTTGGCTATTTGGGATGTGTTATGGTCCCATACAAATTTTAGGATTCTTTTCCTCTGAAAAATGCTATTAAAATTTGAATTTTGATAGCAATTCCATCTAATCTATAGATCTCTTTGAGTAGTATGGACATTTTAACATATTCTTCCAATTTATGAGCATAGAATATCTTTCCATTTATTTGTGTCTTTAGTTTCTTTCGTCAATGTCCTATAGTTCTCAGTGTAGAAATCTTTCATCTCCTTGTTAAATTTATTCCTAAGTGTCTTATTCTTTTTGATACAATTGTAAATAGGGTTATTTTCTTAATTTCTATTTCCAATAGTTTTTTATAAGTGTATAGAAACACAACTGACTTTTGTGTATTATTTTTGTATCCTGAAACTTTACTGGAATTGTTTATTAGTTCTAACAGTTTTATGGTGAAGCCTTTGGGGTTATCTGTATATATAAAATCATGTCATCTTTAAATAGAGACAATTTAACTTCTTCCTTTCTGATTTTGGTGCACTTTGTTTCTTTTCTTGCCTAATTCCTTTGGCTAGAATTACCAGGAATATGTTGAATAAAAGTGACAAGAGCACACATCATTGTTTTATTCCTGATCTTAGAGAGAAAAAGGTTCAGTGTTCCACAGTTGAGTATGATGTTAACTGTGGGCTTGTCTTATACAGTTTTTATTATGTTAAAGTACATTTCCTCTAAACCCAGTTTTTTGAACCTTTTTATCGTAAAGGTATGTTGAATTTTGTCAAATTCTTTCTTTGGATCTATTGAGATGAAAAAATTGTTATCATTAATTTTATTAATGTGGCCTATCACATTTGTTGGCTTTGAATGACAATCTCCCTTTAAATCCTAGGGATGAATCCCACTTGATTGTGGTATATGATGTTTTCAGTGTACTGTTGTGGCTCAACATATGATCTAACCTGGAGAATGTTCCATGTGTCTTGACAAGAATATATATTCTAATTGCTGTTAGATGAAATATTCTGTACATGTCTGTTAGGTCCATCAGGTATAACTTGTAGTTTAAATCCAATGATTCCTTTTTGACTTTCTGTGTTGATGATCTATCCATTGTTGAAAGTTGGGTAATGTAGTCCTCTACTATTATTGTATTGCTGTCTATTTCTCCCTTAAGGTTTATTTATTTGCTTCAGATATTTTGGTGCTTCATTGTTAGATGCATAAATATTTACAGCTGTTATTTGCTCTGGATGAATTGACCCCTTTATCATGATAAAACTACCTTTGTCTCTTGCTTCAATTTTTTGGCCTAAAGTCTATTTTCTCTGATATATGTATAGCTACACATGATTTCTTTTTGTTTCTATTTTCATGGAAGTGCTTCTTTGTTTGCTGTAGTCCTCTGGGACTTGTAAATGCAAGTGCCATTGGTTTTCAAAACTAGTTGATTTTGAAGTCCATTCTTCCAGTGAGAGCCTTAAAAGTTGGGACACTAGATTTGTGGTCTAAATACTGCATTCCTCAGGGAAAAGTAGGAGTTGGAGGTTCTTTTTTGGATTGCACTGTTCCAGGTGTGGGGTTAATGAGAGTGTGTCTCAGCCTTTCCTACTCACTTCAGTGTGGGTGTTTTCTCTGTTGTCTGATGTATAGGAATCACTTAGCTAGTTTCTGAATTTCCTTCACAGGGAATTTCTCCATATGTAGTTGCACATTCAGTGTGTCCATGGGTTGAGGAAAACTCAGGAGCCTCCTATATCATAACCTTGGCCTGGAATTGGAGTCAAACCTTTCTTTCCGAACTTATCCTTTTATAAATTATAGTATAAAGTAAAAAGGACTGATCAAAAGTTTTTATTTAGTTGAAAGCTTGAATTTCTTTGAGATTTTCAAGTTTTACATTTGGGAATATGACAACATTGTAATATAAGGGTAAAATTACTACAATCCATGGGATAGGCAGACTTTGCTCTCATAGATTTCAAAGGGAGATAAAAGAAGTGTGATAGTAACTTTGAAAGCACTTATTAATGCAACATGGAACTTTGTATAGCTCTTAAGCTAACTGGGCTGAATTGAAAAATAAAAGAAGTTACATGTTTGTTCTCTCTACTAGTACCAGAGGAGTAGTACACTTTAAAATAAAACCTTACTTGTGTGAGTTAATGTTTGGGCAGAAGTTATACAATATTTACAAAACTTTCTCTTCAGGGAACGTATATAACGTCTGGGTTCCTTTTTAAGTACAAAAAAAGGTATAATAACATTAAATATCAGCATATCTGTAATTATCCATTATTATATCTATAAATTATGTGTAACTGTATGTGTGTGTGCGTATATATATATATGTATACATATGTATGTATACATATATATATATATATATATATATATATATATATATACATACAGACATTCCTGACATGATTTTTCAATTTATGATGATGTGAAAGTGATACACATTCAATGAAATGTATTTCAGTACTTCAAATTTTGAATTTTGATCCCTGGCTAGTGATATGTGGTATGGTACTCTCTCATGATACTAGGCAGTTATAGCCAGCCACAGCTCCCAATCAGCCATGCAATCACAAGGGTAAGTAAATTACACACTTAAAACCAATATATACTCATACAACTATTCTGGTTTTCACTTTTAGTATAGTATTCAATAAATTACATGAGATATTCAAACTTCATTATAAAATAGGCTTTGTGTTAGGTGATTTTGCCTAGCATAAGCTAATGTAAGTGTTCGAGCAGTTAGACTAGGCTAAGCTATATTTGGTAGGTTAGGTGTATTATATGCATTTTCAACATATGATATTTTTAACTTAATGATGGATTTATCAGGATGTCACCTCATTGTAAGTTGAGGAAGATGTGTATATAAAACTTGCAAAATATGCTTTTTCCTTTTAAGTTTGTCAAAATAAAATGGAAAGTATATTAATATACAATACTATGCTCATAAATATTATTTTTCATAAACTATTTCAAAGCCATAAATGAAAAATATATATGTGTATATATTGATTGAATTTAGAATCATCTTTTATTATTTCACACCCCACCTTACCTAATTTCAATACTGATCAGCACCATTCTTCTCCTAAAATCCTGAGTACCACAGTTTGGGTAATTTAGGTTTTACAGAAAATTGAAGATGTGATCTATGGAGAATAACTGATGAGGTAGATAAAACCTAATTCAGTTGAAGAAATTATGTGTTTTATTTTGTTATATTGTAAATTACTGAGCTAGATTCAGTAATGAAGAAATACTACAATTCTCAGAGACAACCTTCATGATTCAATTAAATCAGTTTTGATACCAGACCCTTTTTTTTTTTTTTTTTTTTAAAGGAAGACTACTGTTGGTTGTGCTGATTAAAAGAAGAGACAAACCTCCTCCTTAACACAGCATCATGGTAGTGTACACTTTTGATTCTAGACTGAGAGAGTTCTCAATTTATTTCCCCTCAGCTTAAATGCACTCTTTATTGCTTGCTCTGTGATAATGGAGATAGGCCTTGTTAATATTTCTCCTTTGCCAGTTGGCACAAATGTTATTCTTTGTCAGTAGGAGCTTAAGTGACACTAGAAGAGGAAGGGATATCTGTTCCTGGTTCTGGTGTACTTTTCTCACCATGGATCTGCAATATGTGTAGTTTCTCTAGAACCCAACTTCTGTCAAGAGTGCCACTTCTGTAGCATCTGGCTCTTGTGGTGTGGCAGCTAGCAGTACCCAGTAGCCAGCAGCTTCACAGCTGAGTGCCTCCAGCAAGGCATCTCCTTGCTGATAACTCCTGATTTCATCTAGGGTGGTTTTCCCAGGTGTTCTAAGTGTGGAAACTCCCTCTGAATGTTTTCCTCTGGGACCTCAGAGGATGATTTTCCAGCAAGTCTCACCAGCATGGCACCTTAGTGAATGTTTTTTTACCCAGTGAGCCATGCCCACACTCTTCAGTGGAGTGTAATTGAAATTTATTGTTTCTTCTGTCACTACCTATATATTTATGACTTCAGCAGGATCTTCA
>NW_006770909.1:21577-52240 GCF_000442215.2 Lipotes vexillifer
TCTTCAGCTCATTAGTGTTTTTGACCTGTTATAGTGACTCAAACTTTCATTCCTGAAAGTTCTAAGTCCTTGATTTTTATGCCTTTCTTGATTATTATTATTCTGCATTAACCTTCACTATTAGGCATGGGAATATCAAGAGGCACCCCAGAGACTCTCCTTGGTGCAAGACACAGTTCTCCTTGCCTCCATTGTTTAGTAGCAACACAGTCCCTTTATAATGGATCAATCGCTCTATCCCTTAGAGCACATCCTTTTTCTGTTTTTTGGTTAAGTGTCATAAAGAATTAAAATGGCCAACTTGTACTCTTATCTTTCAATTCAGTGGAACCACTGATACACTCATGGATTGGGGACTTAGACCTCCAAACCAGCAGAGCTCAAGTTTGGTGGAACAGGAAACAAAAATTCTGCAAGTATGTTATTTGGTATAATAGTAAAAGGAGTCACTCCCACTTCTACTCCTTGATTCCCAGACACATGTATTCTGTGTATGGGGAAGAGAGCACCAAATAATGGTTCTAAATCAAAACATACAGCAACTGTAAGACAGCATCACATCCTTTCAAAATGTTGTCTTTCTACTGTCCTGTAACTGAGTCTTCAGTAAGCAATTCCACCTTTCAAGTATAAATATATGGAAGCTTTCCATTGCTTAGGTCATATATAGATTCCATCCTTGTCACCTGGCCAGTGTGTTCATGGACCCATTGAGTAAGCATTGGAATAGCTGGAGAAAAAGCTATTTCTGATATCCACAGAAAAAGTTATTTTATCTGCATGATTATAAAGAACCTTCTCTATTGTTGTTCTCATTTGTTGGGCAAGCACATGGAACACAAACACCTTTACAGTGTTTGCCCACTCTGAAACTTTCATTCCAATGCCTCTTACCCAGATTTTCTTATTACTAATTTTTCAATCATGTTCCATCCAACCAGACCATAGCAATTGCCCACAGTCAGTTTAAATCTGTATTTCTGGCCACCTATCACTTCAAACATAGTAGACACCAAAATGTACTACTCAATTTTCTGCTCACTAGAAGGATTTTCCTTCACCACTATCCTTCTTGGTCACCTCTGAGAGTCTATAGTGCTGCATCTGTCCTCTTTCAGATAGCACCAGCATCTCATGCATACCCATCTGTAAACCATGCTCAAGATTTTCCATCCTCAGTCAGCTGGTCATAAAGAGTACCCCAGCAGTACATAAGCAAGAAGTGAGGGAAAAGAGTTGGTGTTGAAGGAGTCTGAGCCACCAGCTCATGCAACTTACTCTTACCTTCCAGACCTACCCATGCTCAATATCTTCTGTGTAATTTCCATTGATATAGGCGGTTGAGTCAATGTCACATTCATCATGGGACCTTCAGGCTTACATGGTCACCTGATGCCCTGCCTCCTCGGCAGGGTGTTCAAAGGAAGAATATTATTGGATATTTTTGGGGGGTTCACTAAACTAAAGTATTGGCCATGTTTTATCAAAGTGATGGAAACATTCTAGTGAATTTCTGTTGATACGTTACAATGTTATAGCTATACAATGGCTTTTGAGTAAATATTTTTATTGAGTAAATATTTTATTTTATGATTCTAGCATATAAGCATGATTTTTACATATTTTAGAAAGATAAAAATATTACAATATACTTTTGAGAAACTCTACTATGAGTTTACATTTTTAATAAAAATTTTACCACCTTCAATGTTATATAATCACAGAGTAAATATTATGAAACCTATCCCACTTTTATTAAGTCAGTCTGGAGACTGACTTAATAAAACTCAACTCAACTTTCTAAAACTGCCTATATTGTCAAAACAAATTCAAGAATAAAATTGATGAATATGTAAATATATTTTGTTTATTAAAGGACTCAAAATTGGGTTATTAACTTGGAAATGTACTGATTTTGCCATAGAATAAACCTGTTTTATTCTGTAATAATCAATAATAATTATTTACACTCTGAATAATTTTAAAACATACCTATTATGGTCTCATCTACTTACTAATTATGATGCCATGAATGATAATCTGTTATCTAAATAGCTTCACTTATATCATTGTATAGATTGAAAATTTAAATATTTGAAAGAATAATATATATTCCTTTATTTTTCATCAATTTTTTCTCAAATTTTAATTAAGAATTTAAAATAGAAAATAAAAGAATTTCACATAAGTGATACAAATGGTAAACCTATAGCATAATAAATAAATTGGCATAAAAAAGATCACTTAATGAAATGCAAACATTTCAAGTATAATGTGATTAACAGGAAGCTTTCTGTACCTCAATACAAAACGACTGTGCCTTAAGTTCTTAAACCCTGTGGGAGTTTACCACAAAATGGGCTAGAAGGGCTAGCTCAGGTATGCAGTTTCACATTATTGGGGGAAATAGATGCCTATCACACTAGCCTTGGACCTTCTTAGTTTTGATTCAAGACTCTATTCTCTATTGAAAGCATATTTTGTCAACTTCAAGAAGCAACATTTATACTAACTCTCTTTCCTTTGTCAGAAATCTTATACCTAGTAGGGAAATTTTGCTAGTTACTATATGTTGAACTGGACACCAATTTTAGATGTGAAAAGGACAATTGTGCCAACAATTAGGCCATGTGAGCCAAAGATCACCAGTCCTGATAAGACATCAACAACCCAACCTTAGGATCTCAAGATGCATGAATGAGTAACTACTACAAATGTAATAGTTATAGCTATTACAGAAGGTGTGTGCCAAAGAGAATGTTTATTTCCCTATTGCAGATTTTGCATGGTATTCATAAATATTCCATACAGTTTAATTTATACCCAATTCTCAGAAATGTTATGATGCTCCAGTCCATACCAGAACTAGTACGGTGCAGAAAAATACCTCCTAGCCATCCTGATTTCTTAGGCATTTATGGTATCATGTTGTTTTCTGGAATGAGAGCACAGAAACCTGGCTCTATAGTTGCATGCTTCCTACTATTATAAAGAAGGGTTATATATAAGCTCTTCCCAGAAAACCCCACAGAGATAAATTTTTTGAAAATCGTCATGTGTTTTCTACTTCCCAGAACACAATGTCTCCTCTTCCCATTGAATATTAGCCAAGAGAGCCTCATCTCCGAAATCTGCCACTCTCACTGCTTATGCAAGCAGTTATATCGCTGTCTTACTAGAACCTATAATTCTGAAAGCACACAATTATAACTGATTTGGAGCCTCAATGCATTACAACTAGATGGCTGGGCAATCCACTATCTTCAAAGATTTGAATTCCATTTATTTAACTGCACCTGGAGAGAGAACAGATCTGCTTCTAATTCTCCAACGTTTTAAAAATACATGATACATATCTGAGTATACACTCTGGTTTTATAAGCATCATAATTATATTTTTATACTTAGTCATAGCAACCCTGCTCTGAAAAAATAACTTAAAATAAATCAATATGAACATAAAGAACACCAGAGGATATTCAACAGGGCATTATCTGTAATAACAGAAAACTACATAAAATCTAAATGTGTGGGACAGGTAAATGCATCTATTATTATGGCATATCAGCTCAGTGAAAAGGTTCAGCAATAAATTATTATGAAGACTAAAAATATTAAAAATTGCTTTTACAGTTCTAAATAAGCAATAAGTATTAGCCTCATCTTTCTTTCAAACTATATCATCTTACATATGCATATAGACAACATTTTTGTATTATACACAAATGAACATGAGTGTACTAGTTTTGAAGGATTCTGTATAAATTTTTTATATCAGTTTTTTCTTTAATGGAATGTACTATTAATACTTATAAAAATATATTTTCAAAAATGTTTGCTAAAGAAACCACACAGACACATTGGTATTATAATTTACCATTACTTATGATCAAGTTACAATTGATGGTTAAGTTACACATGTTTAAAATACTCAGGTTGGTTAAAACGCAGTCTGTGAAATATCTCCTTCATATTAAGAAGCCCAGCATTGACCACAAAACTTAAATTAGTTCTGTGGACTTTAGGCATATTCATTTACTACTCTGTGCCTCAAATTTCTCAAAGGTAAAATAAGTTTCTACTCCCTTCTAGTGTTATAGTTCATATATATTTGAATATGTGTGGTGTGTATTTGAATATGTGTATATGTGAGTGTGTATGAATTTGCTATTCCTTGTTTCACAAACACTTTGCTAGGTATGTAAATATATTTATATATGACACTTCAAAAGAATATTATAAAATTGCATTTAAAACATTTCTAGGTGAAGTTTCTCTTAATATGCTGAAGGTAGTTTCAGGAAGCAAATGTTTCTGCAATGTGGAATAAACAGACTAAAGTTTATTCACTAAAATCCAGTTGTCCACCAACAGCATTCCAGTCACTTTGCTAAACAGGGGACACAACGATTAATAAGACATGATCTCTCTCCTTGAGAAGCTTGTGGTGAAGGAAGACAAATAAAAAGAGAAGTCCTTGTCTGTGAAGTCCAGAGCTATGGAGGAGGCATGGACAGAGTGCTGTGGAAGACTTTAGGACATGCACTGGGCCTTGAGGGAAATGCAGATTTCAAATTAGAACCTAAGAAGGAAAACACTCAGGAATTAAAAAGCACTCAAAATAATTTGTTTCATCCTTTATGATTTTTTGGCAAAATATGCATTCTTTTAATCAATGAGAATGCATGCCACATAAAAACTTTAACGTTGTCAAAATACAATATCAAAGCTTGCTTCAAAGGATACATTTCAGCAAGAAAATTCAATTAAATGGGAAGTCATTACAACTGAAGGGGTGAGGAAATTTTCACAAAGTCCTGAATTTTTAAACAATTCCATATAAAGTAAAGAGGAATACTGAGGGTTTTTAAAATTTATTTCAATGAAACAATGACCTTTGGTGAGTACAAGGTTGTCAACTGTTACCTCACCTCTCCCTAGTTTCAGTATTTTTAAGTGTTTGGGATTGTATGCCAAATAAAGCTAAGCTGATTGTTCCTAGGTTAGCAGTCAAATTAGTCAGCTCAGGCTGCTATAACAGAATACCACAGGCTGAGTGACTTAAACACAAAAATTTTTCTCACAGTTCTGGAAGTCCAAGATCAAGGTATCAGCAGGTTTGGTTTCTCCTGAGGCCCCTCTCCTTGGTTTGCAGACAGCTGCCTTTTCTCCGTGTCCTCACTTTGTCTTTTCTCTGTGTCCGTGAACCCCGGGTATCTTCGTTTTGTGCCCAAATTTCCTCTTCTTATAAGGACACCAGTTAGATTGGATTAAGGCCCACACTAATGAACTCATTTTAACTTAATTGCCTTTCAAAAGACCCTCTCTCCAAATACAGTCATATTCTTTGGTACTTGGAATTAGGCTTCAAACATATGAATTTTAGGAAGATACAACTCACCCCATAACAACAGTGGAATATGAAACCTCCTGCAGAAGCAAGACTGTGGGTTGTTCAAGATTTGGGGCCCAGATACAGAGTTGAAAAAATAATTCTTGGTATCATGTTTGAGAAAGAGAAAGGAAAATGAACCTTCACTATGTAAGCTCTTCTCCCCTCACTCCCTTATGATATTCTTCACTATAAATTCTTCCTCAATCTGTTATCTACCTATTTACCTATTGATCTAACTGTCAATATTCTTCCCTTCTACTTATTCTCTTTTTAATTCTAAATCTGTTTTCTTATCCCTTGGTTTTGCCTGCTCAGCACTGAAATCAAAAAATAAATATTCATTTCCTGTATATACAAAACATGTATCATAGCTTAATGCCAGTTTTTTTTAAAATTAATGAAGAGAAAATTAATTAATGAAGAGTAATTAATCATTACTATTTAATTTGCCAAATTTTTGAAAGCCAGATTATTATAAATTGAATCAAGGCAATGTTACATTGCCTTCTACTTATTCTCTTTTTAATTCTAAATCTGTTTTCTTATCCCTTGGTTTTGCCTGCTCAGCACTGAAATCAAAAAATAAATATTCATTTCCTCTATATACAAAACATGTATCATAGCTTAATGCCAGTTTTTTTTTAAATTAATGAAGAGAAAATTAATTAATGAAGAGTAATTAATCATTACTATTTAATTTGCCAAATTTTTGAAAGCCAGATTATTATAAATTGAATCAAGGCAATGTTACATTGAGAATTTATTCATATATTTTTATGTAAAGATGCCCGAACAGGCATGTATTATAGAATATTATCCACATACAGTTTGAAGTATAGTCCATTCAACATTTGTAATTCTGTTATGGCCCATTCATCATCACTGTCTTCTTATAAGTCTTTTCTATGTCAACTTTTAGTCTTTGCTAGAGAGTTTATATTCTTTCATTAGATTACTCAGTGCCAATTTAAGTATTGGCAAGGTTTAACTTTGTTTTTCTAGTTCAAACTCCTAAAAGAGGAGCCCATTTTCTCCCTTGCTAATCAGAAAAATGTTAAAGATTCCCTTACTTCTGTACAATGGTCCAACTTTTGTTGCTGTGACTTTTGCTCAGCGTTATGTACTTGGTTTTTATGGTAGCAATGGTTTGGTTGACTCCTAGAGTTTTGCAAGGAAAAGTAACCCCAACACTGATTCTGAACTCAAAAAACCTTTCTTGTTGAATAAAATTGATAAAAGTGATTCTAATTCCTGCTTACACTTTTAAATAGCTTTCTGATTGCAGCCTCCCTGCATTTCATAGTTTAATAAGTACATTCTGTGTAATTCCAGGGGGGAAGTGGACCACACAGGACACACCAATTTATACCTCTGGTGCTATTGTTAGGAACCAGAAGGATTATGTTTACTGTTTTTATTTATTCCCAGTCCACTGCCATCAGTCCTTTTAAAAATCAGTTTTTCTATGAGCTAGTCAAATTAAAACTACCTATCTCCTTGGAGAGTGCAGTGTAATCCCTTAAAATTCCCAGAGAAGAGTACAAGATATTTAGGATATTCCTTTTCACAAAGGCAAATAATCAATCTATTGTGGAAAAATAAAGCAGTATATGACTCATAATTTCTAACCATTAAATTAATGGGTAAAAATTACACAGATAATATAGCCATATTTGTTTATTTTTCATTTGTACTATACATATGCAGATACTAAATATAATAACAACTGTTTTGGAATTCATTATTGAGAAACTCTGCTAACTGTTGGGGCACATCGAGTATACAATGTCTGTTAATGTTTTGGGCCCATATTTAAGTCCGATTGTTTTTGTTTTTGTTTTTTTGTGGTACGCGGGCCTCTCACTGTTGTGGCCTCTCCCGTTGCAGAGCACGGGCTCCGGACGCGCAGGCTCAGCGGCCATGGCTCACGGGCCCAGCCGCTCCGCAGCATGTGGGATCTTCCCGGACCGGGGCACGAACCCATGTCCCCTGCATCTGCAGGCGGTCTCTCAACCACTGCGCCACCAGGGAAGCCCCCCGATTGTTTTTTTATTGTTGAATTTCAAGGTTTTCTTTGTATATTTTGGATGACAGCCTTTTATTAGGTGTGTATTTTTTTAATATTTTCTCCCAATCTGTGGATTTTCTATTCATTCTCTTGACACTGTCTTTTTCAGAGCAAAAGTTTTTAATTTTAATGAAATCTAGCTTATCAGTGGTTGCTCTCATAGATCATGCCTTTGGTATTACATCTAAAAAAGCATCACCATACCCAAGGTCACCTAGGTTTTCTCCTAGGTAATCTTCTAGAAATTTTATAGTTTAGGCCTATGATCCACTTTTTGTTTTTATTGGAGTGTAGTTGCTTTACAATGTTGTGTTAGTTTCTGCTGTACAGTAAAGTGAATCAGCCACATGTATACATATATCCGCTCTTCATTGGATTTCCTTCCCATTTAGCTTACTACAGAGAATTCAACAGCGTTCCTTGTGCTATACAGTCTATTCTCATTAGTCATCTATTTTATACATAGTAGTACATATATGTCAATCTCAATCTCCCAATCCATCCCACTCCCCTTCCTGCCTTGGTATCCATACATTTTTTCCCTATGTCTGCTTTTCAAATGAGTTCATCTATACCATTTTTCTAGATTCCACATATGTGTGTTAATATACAAAATTTGTTTTTCTCTTTCTGACTTAACTTCACTCTGTATGAAGTCTCTAGGTCCATTCATGTCTCTGCAAATGGCACAATTTTATTCTTTCTTATGGCTGAGTAATATTCCATTGTATATCTTTTCAAATTATGGTTTTCTCTCGGTTGTGATCCATTTTGAGTTCATAGTGAGTATATGTTCTGTGTCTAGATTCTTTTTTTTTTTTCTTTTTTGCATGTGGATGTCTAGTTCCAGCACCATTTATTGAAAGACTATCTTTATTCTACTACATTGCCTCTCTGCTTTGTCAAATATCAGTTGACTGTATTTATGAGGGTCTGTTTCTGGGCTCTCTAATCTGTTCCATTGAATTATTTGTCTATTATTTTGCCAATGTAAGTGTCTTGCTTACTGTAGGTTAATAGTTAGTCTTAAAGTTGGGTAGTGTTAGTCTTCCAACTTTGCTCTTCTTCAACCTATTGGCTATTCTGGGTCATTTGCATATAAACTTTAGAATCAGGTTGAAGATATACTCACTGATGCATAAGCTATCACCTAAGCCTTTATCTGGATGATTACATGGATGCACTCAGTTTGTTAAAATTCATCAAGCTGGATATTCAGAATTTGTGCATGCTTTTGAAATTCATGTTTCAATAAAAAGTTTGCTTAACCCATTCTTATAATGTTGAATTTAATTGATTGATTAGTTTAATTTTACCCCATTCAGATTGTTGGGGATTTGTAATAACAGATCAGATATAAAAGTAAAGATGTTAACTTTTACTTTTCTTATCTATGTGTAGTGCTCTGTTTAAGTTTATAGTCATATATGTGCATATTCGTATGTAACTGAGGTGTAAAGAAAGAACTTTATATTAAGTCTGAATTTATTGTGAATCCAGTTTTGTCAGACAAAATCATGTGACTTGGTGTAGGCTATCAGAATTTCATTTCTTCATCTTTAAACAATATGTAATCTTTACCCTCTGTAGATGTATTTGAGATATTACTGAAATAATAACTGAAAGACTGGATACATGATAGGCAGTCAATAAATGTCACTTCTCTTCCCCTTTGTTATTTTTTTAAAGCGTTGATTGATCTGTTTACTTAGAAAGACTATTTTGTAGAGCAGTTTTAGGTTCATGGCAAAATTGAGAGGAAGGTACAGAGATTTTTTTTGTTGTTTAAAGGATTTGAAGTTGTCCATATTTCTATTAAAACTCTATTCCTCAATTTTCATCTCTGTAATCTGGATGAAAACATTATCAAATATTTTCAAACCCTTAAAATCACCCATTATACAGTAGAAAAATGAAAGTTCTCTCTAATTTTGTTGGCTAACAACACACTGTTAATCAACAGGTTTGTCTAGATATCTCTGCCAGAAGTAGCAGTTGTGGTATAACAACTGGGTCACTTTCTTAGCAGCTTAATTATACAGTAGTTCCTGTATTTTCTTGTTGACAGATTTAGAGCACTTTGTGAAAGCAATAATTGTACTCGGACTACAGCTGGCAGGCTTCCTTAATAAAAAAAAAAAAAAGTAGGATGAGGTTGCTATAGTACTTTTCATTGTTAAAAGGCAAATGAAAAAGGCTATGTAGTTTCATTAAGGAATTACACTGCATATAACACTGGGACTAATAAAATTGTTTTGAATAGTGAATTGTCGTCTAGTATCTTTCCAAGTATAAGTTATGAGTCATCATGAAAATGTGTTTTTTTTGCTTGTTTTGTTTTTTGGTTTCGATTACCAATATCAGAGGGGTGCTATGAACATACCAAATTAAGGAGCCATACAATGAATCATGTGGGTGTATTTAATTCATTAAAATTCATCTTTCAAATAAAACAAGGCAAATATTTCTGATTCCTTAGAAAAGACCTAAAGGAAAGGTAGACTTGGTGTTACATCTCTATTTCTTTCCTTCTTTCTATAGTATCTTGCATACTGGTCATTATTGTTAAATATCATGTGCACAGAGGTACAATGACTCTTCCTACACAAACTTAGCTGTTCATGCTTTATGATGGAATAACTCCTTATTCTTTACAAATTTTTTTCTCACCTGATCACCAAGGATTCATCATTCTCTCATTTGGGGAAAAGATGATAATTTGTAATTCAATATTTAATTGAAATGCCTACTCTCTTAGGACAGGAAAGCTTTGGTAGATGTGCTAAAGTATAAATGTTTGAAAATATATTATTTTATGAGAGGGTACTGATAGAAAGTTTCTGTATCTTCTAGAACTGGTGTGAGAGTGCATAAATGATAGATTTGGCACAGCAAAATTGACTAACTTCATAGAGAAGGAAATATTATCAATTTTCTAAAAACTTGCATGTCGCAAAAACATTCAATTTTAAAATGCAATAGATATCATTTCATATTTATTGAGAATATGCTAGAAATGTGTTGATATGTTTAGAGTCACTATTTTAAAATACTATGTCATTGTATAAACTTCAGAGTGAAAATCTTTCAACAAATACAATGGGAGCATGATATTCTATACAGTTTATTATAAATATATGTGCATAAACATAAGATAAAAATTCAACACATATTTATAATTTTATGGAATATTAAGGACTGTACAATATTGGAACATTTAATGAATACCATTTGTGCGTGTGGAGTGTACCTTTTATATTGTTGCTTTTTTTTGTATATTCAATATCCTTTCAGTTTTAAGATTCTTTGCAAGCACCAATGACTAGATATTTCTCCAATGTTAAATTATGAAATGTTATATTATTTTTATATTATTACATTAATATAATGCCTCACCACTTTTAAAGCTCTTCCCTATATGTCTCAGAAATCTAGTTATCATTAAAGTAATGTAATTTTCATTCAGATTTTTTCCAGTTTCATATTTTTAACACGAGAACATAATAGAGTCTCTTATAAACTTAGCTTGCTAAAGAGAGACTATTATAACTTCAAGATGATTATGGAAGGAGATTTGAATAAATATGAGTTTTTAAATACATATTGAGTCACTGTTACATTTTACAGACTATCTTGACATCTAGCCTGGTTAAAGAGTATTAGCCAACTTTAAAAGTATGTTTTTTTCTTACATTAGTCTATATATATATATACCTGTAAGAGATATATTTTGTATGTTTTATAAAATTACACAGCTTTCTTGAAGATTATTATGGAAATATTCCTAGAAACATGTGATGAAGCTGAAGAAAAAGAAGAGGAAAGTTTCTTCAGAATCTCCATCATCACTGACATCTAAGTCATTAAAGGAAGATAGAAAACTTAGATTCTGGGGGAAAAAAAATAGATTCTGGAAATTAGAAAATACCATAAATAACTGCATTAATATACTTGCTAAAATTAGTTTATGTATTATTGATAACTGATACACAAAATTGCACACATAAGAGTTTACAGTTTACTGCAATTAATGACAAAAAATTATCCCTAATATACTATTGATTATGGACATGAAAAGGAATAAAAATAGAAATTAATCTATAATGTTATCAATATGAATTGGTATCTGATATCAATATTGATTTTACTAACATGGAATTTATAATAATTCACACATTTAAAAAAATTTAGTTGTATTTTTACCTTGCTAAAAGAAAAACACAGTGAGGGAATTTCTTCTTCTACCCAAAATGAAGAAATAGAAGTAGTGTTTTCCTTCTAAAATAAGCAGAGAAGAAAACAGACAAAATACAGTCAGCTCTCTGTATCTGCAGTTTATACATCCTCAGTTCAACCAACCATAGATCAAAAATATTTCCCCCCAAAATTCCAGAAAGCTTCAAAAATTTTGTCCAACTTGATCTTTATATTAAAATTTTGCAATAAAAATTTTCACCAAATTTTTTTCAATGAAATTGAAAATCTGATTTTAAAATTCATAAAGAAGTGCAAAACCTAGAATAACCAAAATAATGTTGAAAAAGAGATATGGCAGATTAACACTAAAAGATTTTAAGATTTATTATAATCAAAACCACCTGGTATTTGTGTAAAGACAGAAAAATATATCAATACCACAGAACATAGCTGAAAAATAGATCCACACATATATGGGCAATGGATTTTTGACTAAACTGCCATGGCAATTCAGTGGAGAAAAGATAGTCTTTTCCACAACAGGGGTTGGAGCAATTGGATATTCATATGCAATAACTGAACTTCTGTCCATACCTCATACTGTATATGAAAATTAACTCAAAATGGATGATAGAACTAAATGTAACACCTACAACTACAAAACTTCCAGAAGATAACATGGGAAAAAAATATTCGTGGCTTTGGTTTAACCGAAGATATCTTAGATATAACATCAACAGAATGATTAATGAAAGAAAAAATGATAAATTGGACACCATCAAAATTGAAAACTTCATCTCTACAAAAGAAACTTTTTTTTTTTCTTTTTTTTTTTCCGGTACGCGGGCCTCTCACTGCTGCGGCCCCTCCCATCGCGGAGCACAGGCTCCGGACGCTCAGGCCGAGCGGCCATGGCCCACGGGCCCAGCCGCTCCGCGGCACACGGGATCCTCCCGCACCGAGGTGCGAACCCGCGTCCCCCGCATTGGCAGGCGGACTCCCAACCACTGCGCCACCAGGGAAGCCCCAAAAGACACTTTTAAGAGAATCAAAAGAAAAACCACAGATGGTGAAAAAATATTTGTTATGCATATACTTGACATAAGGGTTGTATCTACAATATATGAAGAACTATTAAACTAAATAAAAGGGGAGGGGGAGAAAGTAACCATATAAAAATGGACAAAATATTTTAATAAGAATCATAGAAAGTATATGGATGGCAAACTCACGAGTAGATGCTCAACATCATTAAATGGTAGAAAATAAAAGCTAAAACCACAATTATATATCTCTATACACATATTAAATGGCTGAAATTAAAATGCTACACCATACCAAGTGTTGGCAAAAATGTGGAGGAACCAGAATTCTCATACACTTTTGATGGTAAAAATGTTAACTCATATAACCACTTAAAAAATTGTCAGTTTCCTAAAAGGGTAAATATATTGATTATATAATTTAGCCATTCCACTCATAGGTATTTGTCTAAGAAAAAAGTAAGTTTGCATCTTTACAAATATTTGTGTATGAATGCTCATTGCAGCTTTATTTGTAATGGCCCAAAAATGCAAGCTATCCAAATACACATTAACAGATAAATGGATACAGAGATTGTGGTGCATTTATGCAATAGAATACTACTCAGTAATCAAGAGAAATGAACAATTGATACTCAAAACAGAATGGACCAATATCAAAAAGTATTAAGCTAAGTGAAAGAAGTTAGACAAAAGAGTACACATTACATTCTCATTCATATAAAACTCTGGAAAATCCAAACTACAGTGACAAAGAGCAAAGCAGTCATTGCTTGAGGGAAGTAGTTGAGGAGGGCAGAAGGAAATGATTATAAAAGGGCATGATGAAACTTTTGGGGGGTAAAAATTTGCTCAGTATTGTAATTTTCATGATAATTTTATTGGTGTATGCATTTGTCAAAACATCAAATTGTACACTTGAAATATGTGAAGTTTATTATGTATAATTTTTATCTCAGTAAACCTGTTAAGTAATTGATAAGTTAAGCAGGAGATGGAGGGAAAGCATTTACCTCTACAGGAGGGCTAACTGCTGCTTTTTAGTTACTTTAGAAGTACTTATTCATATTTAGGGGCTTTACAATGTCAAGAGACATTAGCCTATCCTTAGATTGTTGGGTAGTTTTTTTTCTGGTAACTACATGGAAAAATAGGATTTTCATCAGGTGACATTTTGTCCATTTACTTATGTGGTATAATAAATATAATTAAAAGTAATAATTTTAAATATGTTGATTGAAGTAGCTTATTGTTAAAATTTAATGATAGCTACAGTATAATATTAGTGAAAATATAGGCAAATTGATCAATGTAACAGATTAGAGGGCCTGGAGATAGACTCATAAATATAGTCAACTGTTCTTTGACAAAGGAATAAATGAAATACAAGGGAGCAAAGTTTATCTTTCAACAAACAGTGCTATAGTAACTAGACATTTACACGTGAAAAGAATGAATGTAGACACAGACCTTACACCCTTCACAAAAATGAACTCAAAAAGGATCATAGACTTATTGAAAACAAAACTATAAAACTCCTAGTTTTGATGAATGGATAAACTGTGGTATATATTCAGAAAATGGAATATTATTCAGTGATAAAAAGAAATGAGCCATGAAAACACATGTAGGACCCTTAAATGCATATAACTGAGCAAGAAAATTAATATGATCTGTACGGTTCCAACTACATGACACTTTAGAAAAGGCAAAACTATGACAACAGTAAAAAGATTAGTAGTTGATAGGAATTAAGGGAGAGGGAGGGGTAAATGGGCATCTTACAGAGGACTTTTAGGGCAGTGAAACTATTCTGTGTGATTCTGTAATGGTAGATACATATCACTATACATTGGTCCAAACTCAAACCATACAGAACACCAAAAATGAACCCTAATGTAAACTATGAACTTTGGGTTATAATGATGTGTCCACATAGGTTCATCACTTGTAACAGATGCATCATTCTGGTGGAGGAAGTTGATAATGGGGGAGGCTATGTGTGACAGGGGAGGCAGGTAGTATGCTGTTACTTTCTGCTCAACTTTACTGTAAACCTAAAACTTCTCTAAAAATGTATATTTAAAAATTACTGATAGTTCCAATAGGTCTTCGATCCTAATTTACATAAACATTTTTATTGCCTACCAAATTTATAATTAAAATACATTGATAACATATTGATAAAGAAAACATTATGCAGAACACTTTCCACAGATTGTTGAATATATGCAAAATGTGAAATTCTATGTAAATAGGTAACTGGAAATGTTAACCAAATATTTATTCCGTCAATCAATACTATCGTAGTTGTACAGTTTTGCTTTCTAAAAATTCAGAACCTACATTGGTGTGTATATATTTTTCCTGAAAAAAATACCCAATGAAATTGTCATAGTGTACAAATTTTTTCTTTTTTTCTTATTGTCTACATACCAGAGTTTTTAAAATGCTATATTTTAATTGTTTACATTTTATTTTAAAAATATTACTTAGAATTATCTTGTGTTTAAAAATGAATATACTGTAGAAAAGAGACATTCTCATTTATTCTTGATGAAAATGTAAATTTTTCAAACTCTTTGAAAGATAAGCTGGCATTATCTACTTAAATGTGATAAGCATACCTTGTGATTATATGTTATATGCATACATATGTATATATGAGCACAAATAATTATTACTCTATTGATATATGTTTTATAATAACAATCTATATGTCCTTTAATAGATAATTTATTAAATAACATAGTCATGAAGTGGATGCTATCTGGTTTCTGACTTTAACTAGGCACATTTATGTATTTGTCTAGTTATCTACCTCCCTCACTTTATATCTGTATATTTTGTTATAGAATTAACAACTTCATGGTTAAGAATGAGAAAAAAGAAAGACATAAAACAGTGTGAAACTATCTACCATTTGTGTTAATAAAAAAAATAAAAATTACATACACACATATGTAGAAATATATAAAACAAGATAGTGATAGTGGTTGTTTGTGAAAAAAGAAACTATAACATTGGGGAAATTGGAGATGAAGGACTCATTTTAAAATCCATATCCTTTTTTCCTCATTGAAATTTTTTTGCCATATATATGTATTTCCTAATAAGTATCCTATGACTAACAAATCGTTCGAGGGACATAAAGACATTAAAAGAAAAGTTAATACAACTCAAAGGCAAAGAAATAAAAAAGCACTGCTAAGAATTGCTACTCTAAAAGTATTTCTCCTTAGCAGTTTGGTCAGTAAGTTTCATCATCAAGGATAAATCAATTTTCAGCAGCTGTAGACAACTATTTAAGTCAAAAGTCTGAATCACTCCAGTGGGAAATATAATAAAAGATAACATGCTGATGTCACTTTGGGATTTATGTCTGTCTAAGTGAAGGAAACACATATAGCCCTGTGTTTCAGATCTCAGGGGCCAGAATAACCTCCCCAAGCTGGGACCGAAATGCTCTAAGATAACTAGTTGAAAATTGATAGTACATTCCTTTGAAAGCACTGAATTCATTCAAAAGTTATACTGTATTTTTTTTTTTTTACCACAAAGGGAAATTTATTAACTGAATATGGTGTTATTTAATTTCACATATTTTTAAACAAAGTTTGAAAATACATACCAAGTAGTACTAATAAGGATGTTTTTTTAAGTTATATCTCAGTCACTAAGTCCTTCTGGTCTTGGACATATTACTTATCTTCATGTCTGCAGATGTTTATCTTGCATGGATCATCATTGTCTGTCCCTGACCAATAATTGCACCTGTTTTCCCCATGAATCCTAAAAATTAATGATAGCCTGAAAAATAAGGCATAGGTAAATATAATCTTACCTGTAGCTTAAGTCTACCTGCTTGTTCCACTCTATGAAAGCTGCCACCATCTTCTAATCTAATGACACATGATGTATAACTTGATTCTTGGTAAAAGGATAAAAAACAGAAACATGGATTTAATTAATGGCTAACTCTCTGTCCTTAGCCAATCAGTTGACCTTTTGCAATCAATTTTTGCTAGAGCCAGTAAAAATCAAGTACTCCCTTCCTGAGGAAGGCCATACTTTAATATTTTATGATTATAATGAACCAAAATACACATACACAGCTAGAAATGAGCCCAAAATGTTTCTTTGTCATTTTTGTCCCCATTCAACATGATGCACATATATTATCTGTACTGCTCCTGCCTTCTTCTTGATGGTGAAATATTCAATAGCCTGGATAGCCCAAGGCTTCATTGCCAATTCAGCTTGTATGGCCAAGTGAGCATTAATGGAAAGAATTGTCCACTATCAGCCAATTAGAACTAATCCCAAATCTAAAGAAAAAAGTTCTTTTATCACTTTTATTGTATTATTTGTCACAGAAATTTTTGGTTAATTGAAATATCCCCTTTGACACAATGAGATTTCTATTATTATTAATTTTATAATACATATTTTATAATATATATTTAATGACAATTATTGTTTTAGATATGTAAAATTTAATGTTAATATTTTTTAAACAAAGAAGGATTACAATTTCAAATTTTATAGATATTTCATTTTTCTTCCTTTTAGGTGATATACTGGGAATAGGCACACTTAATTTGATTTATTGTTCTTAAAAACAAAGGATAATAATCACAGTGTTTTAATTCTATCTTATATCAGAATAAGGTATATTTGGTACTGGGTTGGGCCAGAGGTTTTGGACTCCTTATTTTCATTTATAAAACACAGTTCCATGGGGGATGAGTTAGCACATACCTCCTAAGAGTTGGTTGTGTCATATGAGGTAATGCCCATTGACAAGGTCCATAACAAATAGTAATTGTACCACAAATGCAAGCGCTGAGAAAATGGAATGATTTATTGCTCTAGTAACTATGATCCCTAGCTTCAAATGGCACTCCTGTCTCTAAAAGTGTGTTAGACCTATGAGTGTCCCTCTAAATAATGCAGGAGTGATATCAATATTTATTGCTTACTACTAGCATACTTAGATTTGGGTTTTGTGCATTAGCAAACCATGGTCTTGTTGCAGAAATACAACAGCAAATTTTTTAAGAATCACAATATATAAGCACTTTACTCAATTGATCACTACTAATGTACTTTCTACAAAGAGAGCAGTGGTTTCTGGAGCTAGATGTTGGATGGGGAAAATAAATCATATAGTGCTCTAATCTCAAACAGATTTCAAGTCTAGACAAATCATAGCAAGGATACAAGGCTACAAGAACTCTATTGTTGGTGGGAATGCAAAATGCTACAACCATTTTAGAAGACAGTTTGACTGTACTTCTTATAGAATAACTGCAGTCTTACTGTACAACCTAACAATCATGTGCCTATTTACCCAACCAATTTGAAATTTTATGTCCACACAGAAATCTTCATGTGAATGTTTTTAGTAGCTTTATCACCAAAAACTGGAAGCAATCTAAGTGTCCATCAAGATGACTAGATAAACAACTTTTGGTATACCCATACAATGGAATACTATTCAGCAAAATAATAGAATAAGCTGTAACCCATGCAAAGACATAGTTGGATCTTGAGTGAATATTGGTAAATGAAAGAAGCAGTCTGAAAAGGCTACACATAATATGATTTCATTTATATGACACTGCTAAAAATGCAATTCTATAGAGATGCTAAATGGATCTGTGGTTTCCAGGGATTAAGGGTAGGCAAAATTGAGGGTTGGATATGTGAAGCAGAGGGAAAATTTTTAAGCCAGTTGAATTATCCTGTATAGTACTATAATAATGTATACATTACACTATATATGTCAAAACCCAAAGAACTCTACTGCATAAAGACATAATCTTAATTTATAAAACAGTTTAAAATTCATTTAGAAGGTTGGGGAACCTTAGGATGGACATCAAAGTGTGACAAAGAAACCTAACTGCATTACAATGATGGAGGCACGTGCACTGATGGGATGGGGAGAAGAGTGCTGACCTAAGTAACTATAGAATTGAGTGGAGTCTGTAAGTCTAAAGACAAAAGGAATTGGGTATAAGCACTCTACTCAAGTCGATGAAGTGTTTTCCATGGGATTAGGAGTACACAATTCTGAAACTACTCTGTATGTATACTGGAACTGAGCAGTTAAATAAATATGTGGCAGATATTGTGAGCCATGTTTCTCACTGATAGAGTGAGTGGTTACAGATAAGCAAGAAAAAAAGGTTAAAATGATCAATAGAGTAATGGATTAAAGTTGGAGACATCAGTATGAATTCATATTTAGCTCAGTGTGATATACATGATTACATAGAAATAATTATAGATATGTGTGCATATATGGTTTAGTACATATGCATATATTTCCCTCCCTTGTCAGCAGAGAAGACCAAGAGGTAATGAAACACTGGTAGCAATAAGTGTGTCTAGTTTCCAGATCTTGGTTTCATTACCATTTTCAAGTAAAAGAAACCAAGTCTGCTTGGAGAAATTGCTGATTCTAGGAAAGACCAGGGAATACACAGGATGAATCTGAGTATCTTGTAGTGCAGGAGAGTAACGAGGTTCTCAAAAAAAAAGTTTTAAAAAGAGAGAAAAAAAAAGAAAAAAAACAGAAAGAAAAGAGAAAAAAAGAAAAGAAACCTAAATCATGATTATGGGTGTATATTAATGGCACATAGGAGCAAACTGAAGGCACTCTGAATTACCAAAACTGAAACAATTTGAGCAAAAAAATAAAGTGATGCTAGATTGTAACTACATATAAAATAAATGTTCATGAATCTGTGCTTTTACAAATGAATGATTAAATAAGTAAATAAATGGAGGAGACTAGACAAATCTCTCATGTAGAAGAATTCCAAAGAATGTATGTAGTTTACCTTGTCCTCAAATAAGGTGGAGCATAACTCCTGACCACTTGAGTATGGGCTGCACATAATGACTTCCTTTCAAAGACTGCATTATGTGTGTGTGCATGAGAGGGAGGGTGGGACAAGAGAGAAAGAGTAACTTACAATGCATATACTTGACAAGTACTACTTCAGCCAGGTGATCCAGTTCAATATCAACAGTCAGAAATCATGTTAATGGTATATATCCTTGTTATGATGTAGTGAGAATGGCACCTTATTGCTGCAGTCTTTCCTGCAATTTCAGCTTGCTATCTCTTCCCTTTCCCTTTTTTTCCTTTCCAGATCATTTTAAATCTGTACCATATTCTCTGTATTCTTGTGCCACAGAGGTAACTGTTGTAATCTGTTTCAGTGTATTTTTTTTTGCACACCTTCAAAATATGTATTTTTGCATTGTATACACACAATTTTAAAGTTACACGCATGGTATTGTCTTATATATCTTATGTTTTTCCTGTTTCTCCATTAATTATGATTTATGATCGACTCATGTTTCTATGGCTGCTGTAATCTGTTTTATAACACTCCAGAGAGTGCATTCCTATATTTTTCCTGTTCATTTTTACATTGATATACATTAAAGGTACCTTCTAATACACAACAAGTAATGCTTCAGTGAACACCCAGTACATGGATTCTTGTAGAAATGCATTTGTTAAATTTCTTTTGGCTATCTAATAGGAGTGGAATTTTCCATTATAGATAGATTGGCCATATGCTTTACTTTCTAAAATAGAACCTATTGGTTAGTGAAAGTAAACTGTGGTTTGACTGTCACCCTGGTGATAAGACATTCAGGGCTGATTTCATGGTAAAACCAGTGCAGTCTCACAAGTCTCTGCAATTGTAGTTTGAATTCTCTGTGGCTGCCATATTGAAATTCTTAATAATTTTATCTTTAAATTTATGATTTGTAAAATAAGTCTGTTGTATTAAATTTGCAGGGGTTTGGGGGAAGGGAGCAGGGAGTGGCTTGAAGCCTCAGTTCATTTGCTACCCTGTATCCTACTACCTCCCTACCTCCTTGGGATGAGTTCTTGGTTGCTTGCTCCCCACCTCCTTCCTCCACTGCCCTCATACACTCACATTCCTTAGTCATAGCCTGACCTCACACTAAAGGTCCTGCCCCAAGACAACTGCCACCATCTCAGGGGCAGCAACTGAATTGCACCAGTAAGGGGAGGTATGGATGCTGCAGTCACCAGATGTCTCCAGCCAGGGCCTGGACTCTGGCACAGAGGAGGATGGTAGTCTCAGCATGGGTACTCTTTGCCACCCCAGGCTTCCAGTGTCACAGTTTTGGTAGATGACTCTTCTAGAGGCACCATCTCACTCACCCCTGATTCAAGTAAGGAGAGCATCTTGGTGCAGAGGTTGCAATCTCTTCATGGTTTAACAGTGGCAGGCCCACAGAAAGAGGAGATAGATTTCTCTGCCCTAAACCACAGTATATGTCATTCTGGCTGTTGACAGGAGTGAAACCTGGGGTTCTCCTTGTAAATCCCCTTTGTCTCTTCCTTGGCTTAGTGTTGTACCTTATTCCTTTATCTGCATGTTTGAGATATTTGTATGATTTTTCTTGTTGAATTTATTAATGTGGGAATTACATCAACCTATATTTTTTAATATGCAACATTCCTTATATGCCTTGGATAACAACTTAACAACAGTATTTTAAGAATATCAGGTTTATAAAAAGTGTTCAGTGTAAGGCCTATATAAAAATATAACTAAGGCAAAAAAAGTAATAAATAGAGAACTTTGGGTTATGAATATGTAGCCAAACATGATAATAAAATTCAGCAAAAGCAAATAATGATTTAAAAAGGTAAAATAGAGGAAGTGAAATTCATCTCAATAGCAGAATGGTTCAATGTTAGAAAATTTACTACCAAATATATTGCACTAATAGGGCAATAGAAAAAGGTAAAATGTCAAATAATTACATGTAAATACAGTTAGTAGACAATAAAAATTAATGAGTTAATTCACAACACTGCTTAAAACTCTCATTAAAGTAGCTAATACTATATTAGAATTATCTTTAATATGGTCTAATATGTAGTAATCAACAGACACTCTCAAACTTAATTGTTAATCATTAGAGTTGTTGTCATTAAAATTCAGAGGAAGATAATACACAGGGACATAATATACAGAGTTGCTGTGTTCAAACCATTGTGATAAAAACAAATATAGAAATGTAACAATTATCTGCTGGAACAAAGTGATAATATTTTATACATGTATAGGTTGTTTAATTTTATAACAATAAAAATCCAGGTGAGTCAATGAGAAAAAATTATTATTATTAAGTGTTCAGTAAGTGAGCATATTCACAAACCACTAACTTTATTTGGAAATAAAATTGTAGCAACTTATTCTGAACAAGTGTGAGACAACACATAAAATGTGAATAGATGGAACAATATACCTAGTTTCTGACTAGATGAAACAATTTTTTAATAATTTTAAACTAATGAGGTGAATGCTTTACTGCAAGCTCCATAAAGACATATATCAAATTAATAGAACAGGGTTGAAAGATTAACATGGAAAAATTATCTTTAGCTATATTTTAGATCAATTTCATATGTGTGTAGATAGATTGATGTGTAGAATATACTTATTTAGTCATATTTTTGCCTGTTATATTAATTTGCATAATGGTGATATGTCATCTCTATAGAAAAGGTAGATATGTCAGTTGATGACATAATTTGCTAACCTTTTTGTAAACAAAAGTAGATCCTCTGGCTCATACATTATATTGAATTAGTTCTGAACTAATTAAAATTTTCTATAAAAACATATATAATAAATTAAAGGTTGTTTTTGTTATTTATTAATGTAGATGTCTCATAGTCTTTCTTTTTTAATGATATAAATATCTGAAACCAGACATGCTAGAAATGACATATTTGATCACATTAAAATGTCCTTAAAATCTGTGTTCCCAAAGGCATATAAATTTTATAGCAAAATAATGAGATGAATCATATTTTAATATAAATACATATTCTCTGTAATATATAACAAGATATGATAAGCGAATCAGAAAAAGAGGTATATCCCAAATTAGAAATAAACAGGGAACATCAAGAGAAAAGTTATAAAATAATTAATACAAAACACTATGCAAAGTCCAACATCATAAGAAATTATAAATATGTAAATTAAAATAATAATTATTATATTATACATTGATAATAACCTAAAATGAATAATTATACAAAAAGTCACTGTTAAAAATGATTCTTTTATATACCAATTTGGTGAGTATAAACATGCATACAGTTTCTGCTTCCCCATCTATCAATGTATTGAACAAAAAACAAACCAATGAACAATACTAAATAAACTTTAAAGTATTCCTATCTTTTGATGCAGAAATGCTACTTCTAAAATTTTATCCCAGGTAAACTCTTAAGGATATTAGAGATATCAATTGAAAATGCTATTCCGAAGTAATGAGAAAAACATGACAGAGTTGCTTAAATATAGAGGTGTTTATTTATTTAATGATGTAGCTGTTGGCTTGTTCCAGTGTATCAAGGATGATCATCATTAAAGGCACTGGTCGTTTCAGTCTTTCTGCTCTGCCTTTTTCAGTGTGTGAAAATTTTCCATCATGCTTATTTTCTTATAGTCTTGAGATGGTTTCTAAAGCACTAGGCATTATGTACACTTTCAAAAGGAATAAGAGGAAACAGAGGCCGTTATATCCATATACCTCTCCTTGTATAAAAAAAGCAAAAGCTTTCTCAGAATCCCCAAGCAGAATTTTGCCCATATGTCATTGTCTAAAATTGTGACATTGACACTCCTAACTGGAAATATTTAACTTTTACAATTTTTATAAAAGATGGGAGAAAGGGTGAGTTGGGAATTGATGACTGTTAACACAATTTACAGAATCTGACATATTTAGTGAGGGAAAGGATCTCTTAGATGGACCCCAGTAGTTCCCTCTCATGTTATTCATGCCATTTTATAATGGCCCCCTGTCAAATATGGAATGAATCTCTTCTAATGAATAGAATATGGGAAGAATTATTGATATCATTTCCAACATTAGGTTACAATTATGATTTTTTAGATTTATAAAACTAAAATAAACAGTTATCAGAAACTACAAAAAGATAACAGCTTCTATCTTGGGCACTCTGTCTCATTCTGTTGCTTGCTGGCTCGGAGGAAAGTGAGCTTCCATGCTGTTAGTTGTTCTTGGGAGTGACTCATGTATCAAGGAACTGATGTCTCTGGCCAGGAGCCACATGAGAGAAATTAGAAGTGGATCTTCCCTGACGGGAGCTTTGAGATGACCACAGCCTTGCCCAAAACTGATTGTAGTCCTCTGAGAGACCCTGAGCTGAAGGACCCAGCTAAGTTGCAGCAGCAATCCTGATCCATAGAAAGTGTAAGGTAATAAAAGTTTGCTGTTTAAAGCAGTTAGCTTTTGGGGATAGTTTGTTACTCAGCTGTACATAAAAAATGTTGATTTACAGCAGTGGATGTTCAGATAAGAGATAGAGAAAAATGTTGGAGAATCTTTACAGATGTTTAAAAATATTTTTTTTGATCTTTTCTATTTTGCTTTACCATTTTACTGACTGTTTTAATGAACATAAAGATGTCTCTTTGTATCTGTGGGGGATTGGTTCCAGGACCTGCTGCAGATTCCAAAATCAAAAGATGCATAAGTCCCATAGGTGGCCCTCTGTATGCTTTGTTCTGCATATCTGGATATAACCAGTCATGGATCATGTAGTACTGTATGTATTCATTAAAAAAATTTACATATAAGTGGGCCTGCAAGTTCAAACCCATGTTGTTCAAGGGTCAACTATATATTGCTTGTGAAATTAAGGCATACAAAAGACACAGCTATACTTTGACAAAATATTTACAAACCCAAACAAAATTTTTACTCTTACCATCAGAAGATGATTAAGAGGGGATAGCCAAGATGTTGGAGTAGGAAGACTCTGAACTCACCTCCTTCCATGTACGCACAAAAAATACAACTACTTACAGAGAAACCATCTATGAGAACAACCTGAAGACCCGCAGAAAATATTTTCCACAACTAGAGACATTAAAAAAGAAACCACAACAAGGTTAATAGAAGGGGCATATTGTCAGGACCCACACCTCAGTCAGCGACCCATAAATGGGAGGAATATCACAATCATAGAGGTTCTTCCCAAGATCGAGAGGTCTGAGCCTCACTTTGGGCTCCTCAGTCTGGGGGCCCTGCATTGGGAAGATGAGTCACCAAAACATCTGGCTTTGAAAATCAGCAGGGCTTACATTCAGGAGAGTTAGAGGGCTATAGAAAACAGAGACTCTGCTCATAAAGGATGCATGCAAAATCTCATATGCTCCAAGTCCTACTGCAGAGGCATTATTTTAAAGGGCTCTGTGTCAGACCCAGTTGCTGAACTTGGGGAGCCGCCCAGAGAGGCAGGAGGCAACTAGGACTCCTGCAAGGGACAGAAATGCTGGCAGCAGCCATTTTTTGGAGCTTGCTCAGTTATACAATGTGAGCACTGACAAGCACCATTTTTCAATCCTACTTCTAGCCTATTAGTACCAGAGGTCTGGCCTCACTCACCAGTGGACCTGCACCAACCTAGTGCCCCCCACCCCTGGACACACAGCTAACTGCAAGGGAAGCCTATTCCACTTTCCAGTGGGCCCATGACCACCAAATGTAGTAGGACCTTGCAGCCAACCTAGTTGGGGCCAGCCCTGCCTATAAGCACACCTACAATATTTGGCCCCACCTTGACAAGTGGGCTCACAGAGCCCACATAGGGTGCACCCCTAGAGCATATAACACTGGCAACCTGACATAAACAGCTGCTGTGCCCCATAGGGCATCTCCTGTATAAGGCCACATCTCTAAGATCGGAAACCATAACTGACCCACCTAACACGTGGAAATAAACACAGAGAATTGGGCAAAATGAAGAGATGGAGGAATTTGTTCCAAAGGAGGGAGCAAGATTAGAAAGAGTGGTGATATTCAATCTACCCAATAAAGAATTCAAGGTAATGGTCATAAAGTTGCTCAATGAACTCAGGGGAAAAATGGATGAACACAGTGAGAAGTTTAACAAAGAGTTAAAAATACAAAGAAAAACCAAAGAGAGCTAAAGAACACAATAACTGAAATGAAAAATACACTAGAAGGAATCAAAAGTAGACTAGAGGATACAGAGGATGGATCCGCAATCTGGAAAAAAGAGTAGTGCAAATCACCCAAGTTGAAGAGAAAAAAAAAAAAAAGCCCAATATTAAAACAAAATGAGAATAGTTTCAAAGTCTTTTGGGGCAACATCAGGTTATTAACAATTGCAATACAGGGGTCCAAGAGGGAGGAAAGAGAGAGAAAAGGTCAGAGAACTTATTTGAAGGAATAATACCTGAAAACTTTCCTAACCTGGAGAAGGAAACAGACGTTCTGTTCCAGGAAGAACAAAGAACAAGATGAACCAAAGAAGTCCACACCAAGTTACATTATTATTAAAATGGAAAAAAAAAAAAAAAGATAAAGAGAGAATCTTAAAAACAGCAAGAGAAAAGCAACTTATTATGTACAAGGGCACTCCCATAAGATAATTAGCTGACTTTTCAGGAGAAACATTGTAGGCCATCAGAGAGTGGCATGATATATTCACAGTGATGAAAGTAAAGTATCTACAACCAAGAATACTCTACCTGGCAGGTTATCATTCAGATTTGAAGGGGAGATAAATAGTTTTACAGACAAACAAAAGCTAGGAATGTTCATCACAACCAAACTAGCTTTGCAAGAAATGTTAAAGAAACTTCTCTAAGTGGAAAAGTAAAAGTCATAACTAGAAATATGAAAATTATGAAAAAAACTCTCACAGGTAAAGGCAAACATACTGTAAACTAGTGGATCAACCACTTTTAAAGCTAGTAGGAAGGTGAAAAGAAAAAAGTTGTAAAATCATGTATCTCCACAAAAAATAGTTTAGGGATACACAAAACAAATATATGTAAAATATGAATCCAAAAACATTACATGTGGTGAAGGGGGTAAAAATGTTGGATGGTGAGAATGTGTCCAAACTTAAGAGATCATCAACTTAAAATAATTAATGAAAACATCATGGTAACCACAAACCAAAAACTTATAACAGATACACACCCAAAAAAGAGAAAGGAATCCAAACATAACACTACAGATAGCCATCAAATCACAAGAGTCCAAAAGAAAAGGAAAGGAACAAGAAATAAATAGTAAAACAACCAGAAAACAGTTAACAAAATAATAGGTATATACCTATCAATAATGACTTTATGTAAATAGACCAAACCACAAGACATAGAATGGCTAAATAGATTAAAAAAAGCAAAAACAAAATAAAAACAAAACCCATATAAATTCTGCCTATAAGAGAATCACAGATCTAAAGACACACATAGACTGAAAGTGAGGGGATGGAAAAAGGTTTTCCATGAAAATGGAAACAAAAAGAAAGCTGGAGTAAAAATACCTACATCAGACAAAATAGATTTGAAAACAAGGACTATAACAGAAGATGAAGAAGAATATCACATAATGATAAGGGATCAAACCAATAAGAAGACAAAACAATTGTAAATATGTATGCATCCAACAGGGGGCAACTAAATACATAAGAAAAATATTAGCAAACATAAAGGTAGAAATTGACAGTAAAACAATAATAGTTGAAGACTTTAACACCCTACTTACATCAATTGTCAGTTCATCCAGACAGAAAATCAGTAAGGAAACTGGCCTTAAGTGATGCATTAGAGAAAATGGATTAATAGATATATGTAGAACATTTCATCCAAAACCATTAGAATACCCTTTTCTAAAGTGCACATGGAACATTCTCCAGGTTAGATCACATGCTGTGCCACAAAACAAGTCTCCAAACTTTAACAAGATTGAAATCATATCAAGAATCTTTTCCAAGGATAAAAGTTTGAACCTACAAGTCAACTACAGTTAAAAAATTTCAAAAACCACAAACACATGGAGTCTAAACAACCAATGGGTCAATGAAGAAATCAAAGAGGAAATTGAAAATACTTAGAGACAAATGAAAATGGAAATAAAATGATCCAAAATTTGTGGAATGCAGCAAAAGCAGTTCTAAGAGGAAATTTTATAGCAATAAAAACCTGCCTCAGAAACAAGAAAAATCTCAAATAACAATCTAACCTTACATTTAAAGGAACTAGGGGGAAAAAAGAGAAAACACCAACAGACTCAAAGTTAGGAGAAGGAAAGAATAAAGACTAGAGTGGAAATAAATAAAGACTAAAATAACAATAGACAAGATCAATGAAACTGAGAGCTGGTTCTTTGAAATGATAAACAGAATTGATAAACCTTTAGCCAGACTCATCAAGCAAAAAAGAGAAAGGACACAAAATTGAAATGAAAAAGGAAAAATTACAGCTGACACCACAGAAATACAAAGGATCATAAGAGTTTACTACAATTATACACCAACAAATTGGACAACACAGAAAAAAATGTAGAAATTCCTAGAAACATATAATCTTCCAAGACTGAATCAGCAAGAAAGAGAATATGAACAGAATGATCACTAGTAATGAAACTGAATCACTAATCCAAAAAGTGAATTCTACCAAACATGTAAAAAAGAGTTAATACCTATCCTTCTAAAACTATTATAAATTATTGAAGAGTAAGGAACATTTCAAAACTCACCTTTCCAGTCCAGCATTATCCTGATACCAAACCCAGATGAAGACCATAAAACAAAAATTATAGGCCAATAACTCTGATGAGCATGGATGCAAAAATCTTTAACAAAATATTAGCAAACTGAATTCAACAATACATTAAAAGGATCATGCATCAAAAACAAGTGGGATTTATTCCAGGGAGGCAAAAATTGTTCAATATCTGCAAATCAATCAATGTGGTAAACCACATTAACAAATGAAGGGTAATCATATGATCCATTTAATGAATGTAGAAAAAGCATTTGACAAAATTCAACATTCATTTATGATAAACTTTCAACAAAGTAGGTGTAGAAAGAACATACCTCAATGTAATAAAGGCCAAATATGACAATCCCACAGCCAACATCATACTCAACGTTTAAAACCTGAAAGCATTTTCTCTAATTAGGAACAAGACAAGGATTCCCATTCTCACCACTGTTATTCCATATAGTCACACTTTTATTCCATATAGCCACAGCAATCAGACAATAAAAAGAAGAGTCATCCAAATTATGTAGGAAGAAGTAAAACTGTCATTGTTTGCAGATGACATGATACTCTATATAGAAAATCCTAAAGATACTACTGAAAATTACTAGTACTAGTAAATGAATTCAGTAACACGATACAGAATAATTTTGCAGGATACAAAATTAATATACAGAAATCTGTTTCACTTCTATATCAGAAAGAGAAATGAAGAAAACAAATCCATTTACAATTTCATCAAAAAGAATAAAATGCCTAGGAATAAAAGAGGTAAAAAATTGTACTCAAAAAATGGTAAGACATTGATGAAAGTAATTAAAGAGGACATGAACAAATGGAAAAGTATACCTTGCTCATGGATTGGAAGACTTAATATTGTTAAAATGACCATACTACCCAAGTCAATCTACAGATTTAAGGCAATCCCTGTGGAAATACCAAAAGCTTTTTTCACAAAACTAAAACAAATAATTCTAAATTTTTTATGGAAACACAAAGACCCCGAGTAACCAAAACCACCTTGAGAAAGAAGAACATAGCTCAAGCTATCACACTCCCTGGTTTCAAACTATACTAAAAAGATATAGTAATCAAAACAATATGGTGCTGGCACAAAAACAGACATACAGATTAATGGAACAGAATACAGAGCCCAGAAATAAACCCACACTTACATGGTCAATTAATCTATGACAAAGGAGATAAGAATATACAATGAGGAAAAGATAATCTCTTCAATAAATGATGTTGCAAAAACTTGAATGCTACATGCAAAAGAATCAAACTGCTGGACTACTTTCTCATACTATATTTAAAAATAAACTTAAAATGGATTAAAGACATAAATGTCAGACCTGAAACCACAAGACTGTTAGAAGAAAACACAGACATCTTTGACATTGGTCTTAGCAATATTTTATTTTTTTGATCTGTCTCTTCAGGCAAGGGAAACAAAAGCAAAAATAAACAAGTGGGACTATGTCAAACTACAAAACTGCACAGAAAAGAAAACTATCAAGAAATGAAAAAGCTCCCTACTGAATGGGAGAAAATATTTGCAAACAATATATCCAATAAGGGGTTAATATACAACATATACAAAGAACTCATGCAACTCAACATCAAACAGACCACCAGATTAAAAAATGAGAAGAGGACCTGAATAGACATTTTACTAAAGAAGACCTACAGATGGCCAACAGACACATGAAAAGATAGTGAACATCAATAATCATCAGGGAAATGCAAATTTAAACCAAAATGAGATACCAGCTCACACCTGTCAGAATGGCTGTCATCAAAAGAACACAAATAACAAGTGTTGGTGAGATGTGCAGAAAAGGAAACCTTTGTGCACTGTTGGTGGGAATGTAAATTGGTGCAGCCACTATGAAAAACACTATGAATTTCCTCAAAAAATTAAAAATAGAACTGTCATATGATCCAGCAATTTTACTTCTTTGTATTTACCTGAAGAAAAAAAAAAAACACTAATTCAAAAAGTTACAGGGCTTCCCTGGTGGCGCAGTGGTTGAGAATCTGCCTGCTAATGCAGGGGACACGGGTTTGGGCCCTGGTCTGGGAGGATCCCACATGCCGCGGAGCAACTAGGCCCGTGAGCCACAACTACTGAGCCTGCACGTCTGGAAGCCTGTGCTCCGCAACAAAAGAGGCCGCGATAGTGAGAGGCCCGCTCACCGCGATGAAGAGTGGCCCCTGCTTGCCACAACTAGAGAAAGCCCGCGTGCAGAAACGAAGACCCAACACAGCAAAAATAAATAAATAAATTACTAAACTCCTACCCCCAACATCTAAAAA
>NW_006770909.1:52364-59906 GCF_000442215.2 Lipotes vexillifer
TATATATATCTATATATATATATATATATATATATATAAAGGAATATTACTACTCAGTCACAAAAATAAAATCTTGCCATTTGCAACTACATGGTTGGATCTAGAGGGTATTATGCTAAGTGAAATAAGTCAGGCAGAGAAAGACAAATACTGTTTAACCTCACTTATTGAATCATAAAAACAAAATGAAGAAAACACAATAAAAACAGATTCACAGATACAGGGAATAAGTGAGTGTTTGCCAGAGGGGAGGGTATTGAGGGAGAAAATTGGTGAAGGGGATTACAAGGTACAAACCTCCAGTTATAAAATATATAAGCCATTGGGATGTAATATACAGCAAAAAGAATATGGTCAATAATATTGTAATGGCTTTGTAATGGGATGGGTTGTTACTAGACTTATGGTGATCATTTCACAATTTATGCCAATGTCAAATCACTGTGTAGTATACTTGAAGTATGCCTGAAGCCAACATTGTACATCAACTATATATTATTTTAGAAAAGATGATTAATAAATTCTTTAATATACACTATTACTAATAACAGTCAAAATAAAAAACTCACAAAAAAAGAGATCAGTCTTGTGGTTCCCAAAGGTGGGGAGTAGGAGGAGGGGAATTGGAAGAAGGTGGTCAGAAGGTAAAAAATTCCAGTTATAAGATAAATAAGTACTAGGGATGTAACGTAATACAACATGATGACTATAGCTAACACTGCTGTATGATATTCAGGGAAGTTAGAGTGAATCCCAAGTGTTCTTACTAGAAGGAGAAAAATATTTTTCCTTTATTCTTTTCTTCTTTCTTTTCTTTTTATTGTAGCTATATGAGAAGATGGGTAATAGTTGAAACTATTGTGATAATCATTTCACAATGTATGTAAATCAAACGATCATACTGTATGCCTTAAATTGATACAGTGATGTATATCAATTTTTTCTCAATAAAACAGGAAAAAACTATAAAAAATAATAACAAGTCAAAGGAAACCACCTTTCTTTTAAATCCAGTCATAAACTTAGGAGTTCCTGTGGAGCAAAGGTAGCCATTATGCTAAGAAAAAATAGAATTGAGAAAACTACCCTGTTTTGCAAAGTTTATAGAATAACACCAAACTGAGACAAAATAAAATAAACAAACAAAACACCAGAGTAGAAATGAAGTGGAAATTTCACTGAGGACTCTCTCAATATACATTCTTACCACTATCATTTACCAAGAGTTACAATCTGTCTCTTCAACATATTCTTATAAGAAATAATCCTCATGTTAACTCCCAAACATCAATTGGTGTAGAGTTTGGAATTTCTACTCTTGATTCTTCAATTTGCTCTAAGTTATCAAAAAAAATTATTTCTCCAGAGCATGTGTTGCATTTATTAGCTCATCCAGAAATGTCTCAATTTTTATTCAATGACTTAGCATCCTTCAGTAAGTGGTCATTTTAGTAAATATTTTTGTGAAAATATCACTGTTAAAATTCACTTGATTATCAGGTAAGGTGAAGAGAGTAGATAATATTTGTATAAAACTAATCAGAATTGGTTTATAGAAACTTCAGCGCATGAAAAATTAGCATGAATAACAATGATAATGTAACATCTCTTACCTATAACTTAAAAACATGTTATATACCATAAAGTGCAAACAGAAAATAATTGTCTTTAAAACAATGGCAACTGACAACCCTGCTCCATTCCATTTCTTACACCTCACTTCCAAATATTCTAACATTCTCCATTCCATCTCCTTCCCCTATATTATTGTTTTTGTTATGGATTACCACCCATTACTATATATATAAAATGGGCCTTCCATCATATGCAGTCTGTCCCACTTGTTTACATTGTCCAATATACAATTGTGGTTACTACATGGTTGCTTGCACTTCAACCAGTGTCTTTAGGGTCTTTCAATAACCATATCCTATCCATGTCCTATCCTATTTTGTCCCTCATATAAGTGAGCAGGCTTGCCTTATCTGTGGGCATTACTATGTAATCCTAAAATGCCCCTGATTATGTACTCAATATTAAGTACCTAAAAGTTTGCCTGATACCATCTTTTGTCAGAATAAATGGAAAAAAAAGAAATTTCATACCTGCCTTAAGAAACTAAGAAATATAATATATATGTAAGTAAAATAAACATATATTTTATAAATAAAATATATGGGTATAGTTCATTCAGTATCAAAATGAACAAGAGCAATTATGAACCTATGAAAAATTGGTAATTAAAAAACTAATCTCATTATAATTTAATCACAATTCATAAAATGCCACATATAACACCTAGAATAATTCAGTATATCTTAATTCTACTCCTTTTCTCTAATATGGAAAGAATAGCTGGGGTTTTCATTAGTACATCTCTAGATACACACACACAAAGTAATGCCAGTAAGAATGCTAACTTGAAATAAAACAGAAATACTGTACCTTAAAATGATTGTGCAACATCATAATTTTTTCTTACTAGTTCTTACCAATTTGCAATGACTGTCACTTTGTCCTGCAGAATTGAGGCATGTGCTACAGATTTCTTTTTGAAATAAACTTGTATTTTAATGAGCAGTATGAATCTTTGATATAGTTTCTTCTCTTTGGAAAAATTATGTTTTGATGTGAATATAAAATAATGAAAAATATTGAAGAAACCACAAGTTATTAAGATCTTCAATTTAATGTGTTAGAGAAGTGTTCAGCAATTAAAATATCTGTACTTGAGAAATACTTTACTAATATGTAGCATGCAAGTAATTTTGTCTTGTATATGAGACTTGATTTTGAATTGAGTTGGTTCAGATAAGCACACCTGTTACATTTGCATTTTACTGAGGTTTTAGTTCAACCAAGCTCTATCAACTACTTAAGGTGCTTTCCAATTTAGAATCAGAGCAATCTCCTTGAAAACTTTCAAAATATACTATTCAGCGATAACTAATTGAAACCGAATACCATTCAATATAGTTTTTTAATCCTAAATCAATCTGATTACTTCTTGAAAGACCTTTACTATGTTCCCTGATAAATCAAGCAATTAAAAAATGTTACCATCAGGGACATGAAAGCTTGCCTGGAAAACATTCATCACCTTTTCTTAGAATGAATAAAAGGACTGTCTGTCGTGACCTTAAAGTATATTTAAGAGAGAGAAATACATTTTCTAGAGGTTCTAAGAAGTAGTAATTAGTTATGAAAAGGAAGATTATAAGATTTTTCTAAAGAATTCTTACATGAAGGCCCATTCTACTTTAACAAGGAGAAAGTAGAAAGATGGTAAAAAGATTCAATGTAATCAGCAGCATCAATAACATTAATTACCTGCTGCCCTGCAGATGTGTATATTAGAAACACCAGGCCAGACGGGTTTCACTAAAGCAAGACAAATCCCTGAATCATACAGCCATGAAGGGCAAGCTGTATCATGCATCCAGTTAAAACTGACTTTATCACTGAGATAGACATACAACCAAATTAAAATGCAAATCATGCCATCAATGCTGCATTTCTAGACAACACTATTCAGAGGAGAGGTGCTCTATGTACAAAGTGGCAAATCTCAAGTCTATGGAATGCTCCACGCATTTTGGAAACACATCCAGAGAATAACACTGTTAATGATGGTCCACGTGCTTAAATGACAACAATTTCGTAGTTTAGTCATTTCAGGATCTTGTATATAACAGATTTCAAGAATGCCTTTCAACATTCTTCATAACTTATATGCTACCCAAATTGACTATTTTTGTTGTTAAGTTCAGTGGGAATATAAAGTGGTAATATTATACTGTATTGACTTAAAGAGATTCATCCAGTTTAGTTAGTAAATATATTTATCTAACAATGTCATAATTAAGAAGAGATATATCTGTTTCCTCATGCAAGAACATAAACATGAAAAAACAAAGAATATAATAAACATGATAGCATCACATTTTTGGAAGCTACAAAGAGGATGGATGATCAGTTACTGCATGAGGAGACCAACAAGAGTGATACCTATCTTCTCCTCAGTCTCCTCATCTATAAAATAGGAGTAATAATAATACCTAACACAGGGGTTGTTGGGAGAATTAAATAAGTTAGTAAGTACCTAGCCCTCAAAACAGTGGCAGGTGGTTATTCCTATATAAGTGTTTGTTGATATTATTGCCAATAAAGTTTATATAAAAAGCATTTAGTTAAATGCTAGATTCCATTCTTTACTTCTGTCCCAGCAAGGCAACTGCACCACATGGCATACAAAGGATATAATCTTTCCAGAGAACATAAACTAGAAAGGGTGATGAAAACTTTATATATAGCTGAGTGTGGGAGAGAGGACTTAATGAAAAGATAACCTAGGAGTAAAAGTCTGCACACTGAATGTGAAGTCCTTAACCATTTCAAGTATCGGCTTCCTGGGTGCTGGCAATATTTTTATATCTCCTAGGCAGAAAAGTGGGAAATATTTCCCTAGTTAAAATGACTTGGCAAAAAGAAAAGGTCTGACAAAGTACTCATATTTGGAGAAACTTGAATGACAAAGAAAAAATCATTAATGGCTTTATGATCAGACAGTGAAATCTACAAGGTCAGGTCCTTCAACCTTTCTACCCAAAACAGAAATACAAGTTCTAAACAACATCTGTCACCTAACTCATAAATAGGAGGGAAAAGCCGAGGATCAATAGATATTTTTAGAAATTTCAAAACAAAAAAGGGAGGTTGTATTAATTATCTATGGCTACAATAAGGCTTTGTAATAAATTCCCTCAGTATTGAAGGAAAACAGTATGAAGCATGTCTTTCTCATTTACCCATCTGCAGATTGGATGAAGTTCACATGATTTAAGCTGGACTTTTCTGGGCTTTGCTGCAAATTGAGGGCTAAGTACAGGTCTGCCCCCAATATCTTCCATTCTTCTGGCTCAGCAGGCTACCCAAAGCCTGTTCTTATCATGGAAATAGTACAAGAGGGACAAAACACATGATGCCTCTCTTTTTTTTATTTTCTTTAATTTATTTTTGGCTGTGTTGGGTCTCCATTGCTGCGTGTGGGCTTTCTCTAGTTGTGGCGAGTGGGGCCTACTCTTCGTTGTGGTGTATGGGCTTCTCATTGTGGTATATCACCAGGGAAGCCCACATGATTGACGCCTCTTAATATCTAGGCTTATAAATAGCACATTGTGGGGACTTCCCTGGTGGCGCAGTAGTTAAGAATCTGCCTGCCAATGCAGGGGACACAGGTTCAAGCCCTGGTCCGGGAAGATCCCACATGCCATGGAGCTACTGAGTCTGTGCTCTAGAGCCTGCGAGTGACAACTGCTGAAGCCCATGCACCTAGAGCCTGTGCTTCACAACAAGAGAAGCCACTGCAATGAGAAGCCCGCGCACCGCAACAAAGAGTAGCCCCTGATCTCTGCAACTAGAGAAAGCCCGCGAGCAGCAACAAAGACCCAACGCAGCCAAAAATAAATAAATAAATAAAAAAGAAATAGCACATTGTAACTACCACCCACATTCCACTGTCGAAAGCAAGTCACATAGCTAAGACTAAAACGAGTAAGGTGGGGAAATAGCTTAGTTACTTTCAACTTAATTCTTACTAATTAAATTGAAAATTTGTTTCTTGTATGCCCCCACCTATTACCACTTACCTAGTACAGCTGGATACAGTTCTTGTGGTTGAATCCATATTCGATTTTTGCATTTTTTTGTTATAAATATTATAGTATAATCAAGCTGTGTACCATACTATCAATGTATTTTTTTCATGTACTACTTTTTGTTTTATCAGTAGTTAATGCTTTACTTTACTGGTTGCTTAGTGTATCTATATATGTATCATTATTTTTCACCCCTTTTCTGCTGGATCTAAAAACTCCTATCCATGAGGAAAAATACATTATGTAATCAACTACCCAGTGAAAATGGCTGAAATTGAAAGAGAAAAGAAACAGGAGATAACAATATGGCATTTAAAAATATGGGGGTAGGTACTAGAGAAATCAGAAAAAAATAGATTCTTCTGAAGAAAGAGAACTAGAGATGAGAAAGGATGGAGCCGTAGAATACTCTTTGACATTTTAAGTTGTATGTCACTATTTGGATATTTAAACTATGTACAAGTATTATCTGTAACAATTATTATCTAATTTAAAAGTATATGAATTACTATAAATTACTGTAAATAAAATTAATTAAATCTGTAAACTTAAGGGGAAATATGCCAGTCACAGAGAACAGAATATTGAAAATAAGGAAAAAAAGAACCGCAGGTGGCTTTTATTTGTAACCCATCAAGAAAGGAGAAAGCTAGGCACACAAGTGCGATGTGACCAAACTGATCAGAGGCCACCTAACATGGAATTGAGCACTTGCCAGTCTCAGTGGTCTTGGCAAGGCTATTTTATGATAGTGATATTATGGGGTTTCTCCCACTGATTTTTGGAAAGCAGAAATAGACACCATAGGTATTAATTAAATGATGACTATGCCTGTTTAAATTCTTTTACCTGCTTTACCTATTGGCATTACTAAAAAACAACATCGTATTTGTCCTCTACGTAAACTGGCTAAGACTGGTGATATTTTAGCAGCCTGAAGCATTCCCTACACTTACTATCAGTCAGGCACATTGAATCTTCCCTGGGGGAGAGTAGAAATCTAAGAGTTGTTTAATTATATGTTTTCTTTTTTGTCCTAATAACAATATATCTACATTTATTACCTTATTTCCTTTTCCCATTTTCATCTTTTCTTCCTTACCTAATTTCTCTTACCCTTTTCTATGTCTATTTGTCATGACACTCATGAATGTTTATGCATAATTTTTAGGACAAGGACCTGAAGTAAATTAGGTATACTCTCATTTCTCTATTGAATAAATCTACTTTTTTGATTCTTAAGCTACTCAAACAAATTTAATTACCTTTTTTTATAACTAAGAGAAGAGATTCTTACTGATTTATCTTTGTGAAAGACAACTGAAATATCAGTATCTTGGAGTTCTCTAAGAGTAGGGTTAACTATTTTTTTTTAATTCATAGACTTTATTTTTCAAGAATAGTTTTAGATTTGCAGAAAAATTGATCAGATTATACAGAGAGTTCCCATATACTATCGGTAACCCCCTTCCATACTATCCCTGTTATCAACATTTTGCATTAGTGTGGAACATCTGTTACAATTAATGAGCCAATATTGATATATTATTAATGAAAGTTTATAGTTTATGTTGTGTCACTCTTTGTGTTGTAGTGTTCTATGGGTTTTGACAAATGCATAACATCTTTTATCTACCACTACAGTATCATGTAGAATAGTTACTGCCCTAAAAGTCCCCAGTGCCTTGACTATTCTGACCATCCTTTCCCTTCCCTCAAATTCCTAAAACACTGATCTTTTTACTATCTCTAATAGCTTTGCCTTTTCCAGAATGCCATATTGTCAGAATAGCACAATATGGAGGCTTTTCAGTCTGGCTTCTTTTACATAACAATATGCATGCAAGATCCCTCCATGTCTTTTTTTTTTTTTTTTTTTTTTTTT
>NW_006770909.1:60046-78833 GCF_000442215.2 Lipotes vexillifer
CCCGCGTCTCCTGCATCGGCAGGCGGACTCTCAAGCACTGCGCCACCAGGGAAGCCCCCCTCCATGTCTTTTTGCACTTTGATTGATCATGATTTTTTATTGCTGAATAATAGTCCATTGTATTAATGTACCACAGTTTGTTTATACATTTGCTTATTGAAGGACATCTTGGTTGCTTCCAGTTGTGGTCAATTATGATAAAGCTTTTATATATTTATGTGCAGAATTTTGTGTGGACATAAGTTTTCGATTCAATTAGGTAATTACTTAAAGGTGTGATTATTGGTCTGTATGCTAAGACTATAAGAAGCTTTGTAAGAAGTTGCTAAAGTGCCCTCCAAGGGACTGTGCCATTTTATATTCTACCAGCAATGAATGAGAGTTCTGCTACTCCATATTCTAGGTAGCATATGGTGTGGTCAATGTTTTGGATTTTAACATTATAAAAATATAAAAATGTGTAGTGATATCATATTGTTGTTTTAATTTGCAGTTCCCTAATGTTGAGTACTTTTTAAAATGCTTGTTTGACCCCTTTATATCCCCTCGATGAGATGTCTAGTCACATTATTTTCCTATTATTTCCTTGTGTTGTTTCCTTTCTTAATGTTGAGTTTAAAGAAATCTTGTATATATTACATACAAGTTTGTATTTGAGTTTTTCAGAAAAGCAGACAATAGGATATATGAGGAGATATATAAATTGTCTCATGTAATTTTGGAGGCCAAGAAATTCCATGAGCTGTCATCTACAAACTGGAAAACCATGAGAGCCAGTGGTTTAATTCAGTTCAAATCCAAAGGTCTGAGAATGAGGAGAGCTAATGGTAACAATCCTGTTTGAAGTCTGAAGACCTGAGAACCAGGATGGCCAATGTCCAAGGCAAAGAGGAGATGGAGGTCCCAACTCAGAAAGAGAGAGAATTCACCCCTCTTCTGCCTTTTAGTTGTACTCAGGCCCTCAAGGGATTGGATGATACCCAGTTCATTGATGAGGAGCAATCTGCTTTACCCAGTATATCAATTTAAATTCCGTTCTTGGGACTTCCCTGGCAGTCCAGTGGTTAAGACTTCACCTTCCAATGCATGGGGGTGCAGGTTCGATCCCTGGATCCCACATGCCTCCTGGCCCAAAAAAACCAAACGTAAAACAGAAGAAATATTGTAACAAATTCAATAAAGACTTTAAAAATGGTCCACATCAAAAAATATTTTTAAAAAATTAAGAAAAATTCTATTCTCTTCCAGAAACACCCAGAAATAATGTTTTAGGAGCTATCTGGGTATCCTTTAGGTCAGTCAAGTTGACATATAACATTAGCCATCACAAAGTTCTTTATAAGATATATGTTTAGAAAATATTTTCTTCCAGTCTTTGGCTGGCATATTCATTCTCTTAACAGTGCTTGATCACAGGTGTGATTCTCTGTATCCACCAATCTCTATGGTTTTGGGGTTGGGAGTTTGCCTTGTGACATCAGTTCTCTAATTGATCTAAGGATAATTGTTGATTTTTAGTTTGTTCAGCTTTTTGTTTTTATGAGAATATAAGTGATAACTTCCAATCTCTTTATTTGTCATAACTAAAACCAGAAGTTGGCTTATCTTTTCAAAAGTCTTTCAAAACTACTTTTAAAAGACAGACTTAATCCAAGATTATATGGAAACTACATCCAAAAAGAAAGTAGTAAAACAAACAAAAAATTTATATAGTCACTGGATAATTCAAAGGAGTGTTATTTTTCTAATTTACATACTTTAGTTTTTAGAACAGTGTAATATTTACAGAAATATTGAGCAGATAGTATTGAGTTCCTTCATATCCCCTCTCCTCTGCATGGTCTCCCTAACCATCAGTATCCTGAATGGGTGTGACATAGTTGATACATTGAACTAATATTGACTCATCCTTATCAGCCAAAGTCAATAGTTTTCATTAGATTTAAGTCTTTTTAAAAATATATTTATTTAAAAAATTTTAAATTTTATACAATTTTTAAAAGTTACTTTCCATTTACATTTATTACAAAATATTGGCTATATTTGCCATGTTTTATAGTACATCCTTGAACCTCCCTTACACCCAGTAGTTTGTACCTGCCACTCCCCCACCCCTATATTGCCCCTGCCCCCCACTGGTAACTACTAGCTTGTTTTCTATATCTGTGAATATGTTTCTTTTTTGTTATATTCACTAGTTTGTTGTATTTTTTTAGAGTCCACACATAAGTGTTATCATACAGCATTTGTCTTTCTCTGACTTATTTCACTTAGCATAATGCCCTCCAAGTCCATCCATGTTGCTACAAATGGCAGATTTCATTCTTTTTTATGGCTGTGTAGTATTCCATTGTATATACATACCACAGCTTCTTTATTCATTCATCTGTTGATGGACACTTCCATATCTTGGCTATTGTAAATAATGCTGCTATGGACATTGGGTTGCATGTATCTTTTAAAATTAGTGTTTTTGTTTTTTTCAGATATATACCCAGGATTGGAATTTCTGGGTCATATGGTGGTTTTATTTTTATTTTGGGGGGAAACCTCCATACTGTTTTCCACAGTGGCTGCACCATTTTACATTCTTACCAGCAATATATGAGGGTTCCCTTTTCTCCACATCCTTGCCAATATTTGTAGATTTAATTCTTTTTGTTGAACATTCTATGGGTTTTGACAAATGTATAATGGCAAATATCTACTGTTATAGTATCATACAGTATAGTTTCACTGTCCTGAAAATCCCTTGTGCTCCACTTATTTCTCTCTCTCTCCAAACCACTGGAAACCATTTGTTTTTTCACGTTACCCATAGTTTTGCCTTTCCAGACTGTCATACATTTGGAATCATATAATATGTAGTAATTTCAGATTGGCTTCTTTAACTTGATAATATACATTTAAGGTTCATCCCTTTATTTTCATGGCTTGATAGCTCATTTATTTTTATCACTGATTAATATTCCATTGTCCGGATGTATCACAGTTTATCCATTCACCTACCAAAGAATATTTTGGTTGCTTCAAAGTTTTGGCAATTATGAATAAAGCTGCTATAAACATTTGTGAGAAGGTGCTTGTGAGTACATACATATTCAACTAATTCAGATAAATACCAAGGAACAAAATGTCTGGATCATATGGTAAGAATAGTATTTCAGGAAATATATAAACTTTCTTCAAAAGTGTCTATCATTTTACATTCCCACCACCAACCAATAAGAGCTTTTGTTGCTCCACATCTTCACCAGCATTTAGTGTTATCAGCATTTTGGATTTTAACTATTTTAATAGGTGAATACTGGTATCCTACTGTTCTTTTCATTTGCATTTCCCTGATGACATGGGATGTGTAGCAACTTTTCATATGTTTATTTTCCATCTGCATATTCTTTTTGGTGAGGTATCTGTTCTGATCTTTTGCCCACTTTTAAATTGTTTTTTATTTATTTGTTTTCTTTTAAGAGTTTTGTGTATATTCTGGATATGAGTCCATTACCAGACATGTGTTTTACAAATATTTTCTTCTAATCTATGGCTTGTCTTTTCATTCTCTTAACAGTGTCTTTTGCACAAGATAATTTTAATTTTAATAAAGTCCAGCTTATCAGATTTTTCTTTCATGCATCATGGCTTGGTGTTGTATCTGAAAAAGCATCATTTTACTCAACATCATCTAGGTTTTCTCTGTATTATCATCTAGAAGTTTTATAATTTTGTATTTTACATTTAGGTCTGATTCATTTTGAGTTAATTTTTTGGAAGGGTGTAAGTTTTGTCTAGATTTTTTTTTTTTGCACTATTTGCTGAAAAAATTATCCTTTCTCCATTCAGTTGTTTTTTGATGCTTTATCAAAGATCAGTTAACCATACTGATGTGGATCTACTTCTGGGCTCTCTATTCTGTTCCCTTTATCTAATTGTCTCCTATTTAGCCAATAATACAATGTTTTGATTGCTGTACCTATATGGTAAGTCTTGAACTTGAAACTTTATTACAGTAGTATTTAAAGTAGTGAAAAATTAACAAATATAAATGTAGTTCAATTAGAGATTTGTTAAGTGAACTATGGTATTTTAACTCTTTGAGGTAATTTGTAACTCCAAAAATGAATGTGGGGGCTTCTGTGGTGGCACAGTGGTTAAGAATCTGCCTGCTAATGCAAGGAACATGGGTTCAAGACCTGGCCTGGGAAGATCACACATGCTGCAGAGCAGCTAAGCCCATGCATCACAACTACTGAGCCTGCACTCAAGAGCCTGCAAGCCACAATTACTGAGCCCACATGCCACAAATGCTGAAGCCTGCGTGCCTAGAGCCTGTGCTCCGCAAGAGAAGCCACCGCAATGAGAAGCCTGCACACCACAACGAAGAGTAGCCCCCGCTCACCGCAAGCCTGCGTACAGCAACAACGAACCAACATAGCCAAAAATAAAAACAAACAAATAAATAAATAAATTTATTTTTAAAAGTGAATATGGAATATCTTATATGAATTTAAAACTGAGTGATCTTCAGGGCATTCTGTTAAGTCAAAAAAATCAAAGTGAAAGAGTGGAAAGGAAAGAATGGGTAAGAACATGGGCATTGGGAGGGGTGATGGAAGACAGTGGATGCTCAGGTACCTATTTCATAAGACCTAGAAACACTACTCCTGTAGACTTCTAGTCTTTATTCCTAGTTGATTCATATTACTAAAATCTTTTCAATCTGTGTGATTTTTTCCTTCAGTGTTCTATTTATTTCTTCCTCTTCTCCTTCTTCCTTTGTCTTCTTTTCAGGCTTCTATAGAGAGACCACACTCATTAGAAAGGTCTGTACCTATTTAAATTTAAACTTGTTAGTGAATTTGCACTTCCTCACACACAAAAAGCCTGTAATAAAAATAAAGGATAGGGTATATCAGTAGAAAGAAAGTGAAGGCATAGAACTCCAAAGCCCTTTTCATTAACCAGGACATGCTTAGATTTCAAATAATGAACTGCCAAGATCTGTAGATGAAATCTTAGTTTCAGGCAAGTTCAGGCAAAAGTTTCCAGTGGTGTTTTCATAGCCCATTCACAGTGTAGTTAACTTAGTTTGTGTAACCAGTTAAACTGAGTATAGACCATCAGTTTATACATCCCCAAACAATGTAGACAAGCAGGACCTGGGGACTGCTAGAGGCTATTCAAACATTAAAGAGCACAGTATAAATTACCAGCTAGCCTATCTAATCCTTATTTTGGCCACGGGTTGGCACCAGGCATACCAGTGTTGCCTGAGATAAGTGTAGAGCTGTCCCAGTGCATCTGTAATTCTATGTTACCCATCATTGATAATGACATCTCCTTGTTGAGACCACTGTTCTCTACTGTGACAAATCAATCCAATAGATTGGTATCATGGAATCAACTAAAGTACCATTTATTGTGTAAAAATTCTCCTAACATTCTCTGAAAATATACAAGTGCTTTTCCATTTCTTTGTAACTTTACATAGATTCCAAATTCCCTAAATAAATATTTATCACTTTCACAAGCAAACAAATATAAGCTTTAAAAATTTATTAAAAATAGTTATTGTACCCCAGTAGCATTAGGAACAGAGTCCAATTTTTGTTTCTAATACCATTTTCTAGTAAAAGGGACCACAACACATTAGACAAATGGCTGATTCTAGGGCTCAGGCAAGAAAAATTAAAGGTAAATCTAGAGCATTATGAAGTATCATAAAGTAAGGAAGCATTTAGAAAAAAAGAATTGGGGCCTGTAAAAGTATATAGCAGCCAATTAAAATACTCCCAATAGCAAAAGCTGAGACAATTTGAGCAACAAAACAAAAAACCATTAACTTATAAACAAAAGTATAAAACCAATATCTATAAGTCCATAGTAATATAAATAAATTATTGAATAAAGTCAAGAGATAAATCCTCTTTGTAGAATTCCAAATTCTTCTTCTTGAGTACTGTGGGCTGTACTTAGTGAGGTTAGTTCCAAAGAACAGAGTATGGAAAAAAAAAGAAAATGTAATTTTATAATGGACAAACCAGGCAAACGGTACTTTGGTCATATAATCAAGGTTTAGATCATCAGAGAACCGCTTTTACCCCCGATATGATATGATGAGAATTGTACTTCCCCTCTGTGGTATTCCCCAAAACACATAACCCTATCTAATCATGAGATAAACTGCAGAAAAACCAAATTAAAAGATATTCTATGAAATACTTTTTCATGACTTCTCAAAATTGTCATGAAACAAAAGTTGTGCAAAACTGTCACAGTGAAGACTGAGGAGACATAATGCCTAAATGCAATGTGGTATCTTGGATGGGATCCTGGAACAGAAAAAGGACATGTGGGGAAAACTAGTGAAATCCAAATGAAGTGTGGAGTTTTGTTAATAGCAATGTTCTAATTTTGGTTGCTTAGTTGTGACAAATATACCTTACTAATGTAAGATGTTAACAATTGGAGAAACTTTGGTGAGGGGTATACAGGAACTCACTGTACCATCAGTTTAACTTTTTTCTAAATCTAAAACTCCTATAAACTTAAAAGTTTATTAAAATGAATTATTTCCTTAAATTTTTATCTCTTTCAAGCAATTGTTCCTTATATACCATATGTGCACTCTATTAATACTATTTAGTATTTATTTATAAACCAAATAGGGCGTATATATATACAAGCATTAACCTTAATCCATTAGATTTCCATTGTTGCCTAGCAATTAACTACAGACACAGTGGCTTAAAACAATGTCTATATTTTAGCACATAGTTCTGTTGGTCGGAAGTCTTGCACATCATGACAAGATTCTCTGGTCAGTGTCTTACTGGGCTGGAGTCAAGATATTGGTAGGGCTTTGGCCCAGTCTGGGGTTCTTTCAAGCTCACTGGTTATCAGAAGAATTTTTTTTCTTGCAATTGGGATATTGAAGTCTCCCTTTTCTTGCTGGTCATCAGCTGGATCCAGCCTTAGCCTATAGGGGTTGCCCACATCCTCATGTCCTCATAACATGGTGGCCTCCATCTTGAAGTCAGGAATAGCATGTCTAGTGCCTTGCACTATTTATTCAAATATCTCACTTTATGCTCTGCTGCTTACTGGAAAAATTTTGCTTTTAAATGGCTCACGTAATTATATTACCTTCTCCCTGCCTGAAAATCCAGGATAATCTTTGTTTTAAGAACAGCTGATTAGTAACCTTAATTACATATGCAAGTCCATTTTGCCATGTAAAGTAATATATTCATGGGCATGAAAACACATAATATTCTCAGTCCTCAATATTAGAGTGGGAAACAATGAGGGGAAGTATTTTTAGAATTTTGCTCAGTACACTTGACCACAAGCCATATTTATTATAAGGTCATTATTTCTTCAGAATAGTTGACCTTAAGCAACAGTTTTACCTCTCTCTCTCTCTCTCTCTCTCTCTCTCTCTCTCATCTATAAATCTATATTTGCTTATCTCATTTTCATTTGCCTATATACACAGATACATGTTATAATTTTTCTAAATGTTACTAAAAATAATTCTGGTAGAGAAATGAATTTAAATTACTTTCCCCTTTGCATGTACAAAAGAGGAGCCTATTACTAACATGTGAACACCTCCAATAATTTGGGTAACTTCATTAGAAAGAAGGTTCCTGGAGGAACTTATAGTTTCAGTAGATGGATTATTATTTTGCAGGATTGTATAATACCAGGCAAGAGTAGGCCCTCCATAAGTGTTTGAAAATTTTGCTCTGCTGGGAGAAGGGTACTGTTTTCTGTAATTGTCTTTACTACCTTCTTCCTGGCAAAACTTAGTGAATACTCATATTTAAAGTTTTGTGCTGGTCTAGCAACTCTAGATACTTTGCCTTATGTTCTTATTTTCTTTGTATTCTATTTGTTTCCTAACATTGAGTTTACATTTCTTGATAGTTATTTTTCTTTGTGTCCTTGACTTTGCTTTGTCTTGGGCCCCTTCTTCTAGTCTTACATTACTCAAATTAGAACTTGGAAAGGCTCTTTGAATTTTCCACTGCTTTCCTAGTTTGCATATTTAAGATATAGAACTTTGCCTATTAATATATTTCATTTGTAAAGCTTTTCCAGGTTACTGAATTTCCAGTTATTATCAACTATCTCTGTTTCTTGCCTGCTAGCAAGCACTCTTAAGTATGAGTTGATATCCCACATTATCACCCATATAATTGCAAGACCTACATCAGACCACTTTGTAGAGTCATTGTCAATTCAATACATATTTCAGTGATCTTGCCCTTCATTCCCTGTCATGGGGTGACAGTCATCACCCCATGTGACATAGTGATAAGCACAATATTAACCTCTCAAAACTAAAAGCTGTGATGTTCTATTCAAACTGCAACTAAGATTTTGGGAGGTCCATATCCAGTCTTGTTTTGGCTACACATGAAAATTTAATAGAAATAGCTATTTTCTTTCATTCTCTTACTCCTTCAATAAGTTTGATCTGGGTATTGGACAGGCTTGAGGGATGTACATGGTTAAGTCCATTGTCTAAACCCCAAGAAGAAAGTTAAAACTAAGATTGCTCGAGTTATTCAACTGGGTAGTACAATTTTTCACTATAGACCAAGTTAAAAATAACAATATAGTTCAATATTCTACTTACAGTTATGAAAGTAAATATCTATTTGGCATTTTGAGCCTTTAGTAGATATATTCATCTTAGAGTTGGTCAGTTCGTATCTCATGACAAATATAAATGATGATGATCACCAGCAGCAGCATCTAGCAGATAAAGTGGCAACAGGAGAGCTTGCTGTGTGCCCTGGTAAACAAAAGATTACAAGAGGGTCAACAGCTAAATGAAAAATGAAATTCATGGGCTTCCCTGGTGGTGCAGTGGTTGAGAGTCCACCTGCTGATGCAGGGGACACGAGTTCATGTCCCGGTCTGGAAAGATCCCACATGCCACGGAGTGGCTGGGCCTGTGAGCCATGGCCTCTGAGCCTGTGTGTCCTGAGCCTGTGCTCCGCAACGGGAGAGGCCACAACAGTGAGAGGCCCGCGTAACGCAAAAAAAAAAAAAAAAGAAATTCAGTTCATTTTATTTAGTTCTCAACCTAATTTATTGTTGGTCTGAATATTATACCTAATTTACTTAAAAGATGTCATTTGGAATTTCTGTAGGAGATAAGAAAGAATTAAGTAACATGAATATTTGTATTAAGATTTGTGCAAAATTTTGCATATATTTTCTACTTTAATTCTAAAATATTTTGTGAATATTCTCTCTATTTTATTTATGAGGAATTGGAGTTTGAGAAAGATTATCTTATAGTTCTTAGGGTAATAGATACCCCACCTCTGAATAGAAAGCTTTTGCAAGCTAATATAGAATGAGAATCAAAGTTCATTTTCTGTTGACCAAAATAAAAGCATTGTTACTCAAATTCAGTGGGACATCAAAGTATAATTTTTTTTCAGGAAAAATCAAAAAATGGTTTTATTTCCTGTAGCGTATTTTTGTGAATTTTATTAAATAATAACATACATAAAAAGTGTGAAATTTTAAGGTCGGTGAATTTCACAAAACAAACACAATCTTTAAGCAGCATCCACAATAAAATATAGCACCTAACCAAGTAATTCAGAAGCTCTCCCCTGTTTTCTTCCCAGACAAAACCATCTCATAAGCTAATCACTCACTATCTTTATTATAACACTATTGATTAATTGTGTTCATTTTTGGACTTTATATAAATAAAGTCATTCTATATTTACTCCTTCATTACTAGCATCTGTCACTCAAAATAATGTGTGTGAGATTCATACATGTGGTTGATATAGTTGTCATTGATATAGTTGTCATTCTAATGACTGTCATATATCAATATTTTACTCTGTTTTGTAACTCTCTTTTGTAATTTTTTTCCTTTTTTCCATTTAAGATTACCACACTTATAGTATGTTTATTCCACATTTATTAGATACTTACACTATTTCAAATTTCTGGTTATTCCAAATAAGCTACTGTGATAATTCTTGTACACATCTTTTGACAAATGTATGTAAGCATTTCTCTTAGATAAAAATCTATGATAGGAATTGACAGGTCATAGAGTATGATGTTCAGCTTTAGTAAACAGCAGAAAACAATTTTTCAACCTTGCTGTAGGTAATAGCCATTTATATTTCATTTGTTCCTCATTCTTGCTATTTATTTATTTAGTCTTTTAACAATTCTATTGTGTATGTAGTGTTGCATTGGTTTAAATATACATTTAGCTGATGAATAATCAAGTTGAGCAGCTTTTAAAAATTTTATTGGCTATTTATATATCCACTTTTGTAATTCTTTTCCCTTTAAAATTATTGTTGCTCATTTGTATTGCTTTTTTATTGGCATATAAAATTTTTTTTATATATTCTACATGTGATCTTGGATGTATGCATTTCAAATATTTTCACCCAATCTATTGATTGGCTTTCCACTCTCTTAGTAGTGCCTGGTATAAATAGTATTTTTAAATTTTTATATTGTTTAATTTATACATTTTTCTTTTCTTTTCTTTTTTGCTCTTTGTTCTATTTTTAATAAATCTTTGCTTACTGTAAGGTAATGTAGATGTTCTATGTATTCTTCTAAATCCCTTGTTTATCTGTTCACATTTATATTTGTATTCTACCCGGAATTTACTCCTAGTTATGCTGTGAAATAGGGGTCAAGATGATTACTTTTGTATTTGAATGTTTAACTAATGCAGCACTACTATTGAAAAGAACGTTATTTCTCCACCAAACTGCAAGCTTATCTTTGTCATTGTAGGGGAGGAAAAAATTTTCTCTACACTTCTAGGTTCTTTTGGCTGATCTGATTATCATATGGACATAAAACAGATTAATAAGAGACAAACATTTAATATCATATGTATGAAGGTCCCATAATTGTAGGACTGAAGAAATGACCAAAACAATCTGTTTTTATAACTTTTTAGACAAAAATAATCTATTTGTGAGGATTCGACAAAACAAAGGGGTTTTTGCTTGGGGTACAGAATTAAAAAAGAAGTAACAAAGTGTGTTTATACAGCTTTCTTGGCCTGGAATTCCCTATCTATGGTAGCAAGGATTCCCTCCATCCTCCAGGCATAATGAGGAAACCTTTCCATGTGGGTTTCATTTCCTGCTTTCAGGTGAACAAAGAAAGGTCAGAATAGTCTTCTTGTACTGGCTGTTTCTCAGGTAACTTTAATTCAAAATAATCAATATGCCACCTTGGCATATTTTGGGGCAGCTTGACTCAAGAACCATCATCATAAATTATTCTATTACATATGTGTGGGTCAGTTTTTGAATCTATATTCTGTTCAAAATGTGTTTTAAATGACATTGCTTTAGTATTCCCCTGATTATTAAAGCTATATATATATATATATATATATATATATATATATATATATATATATATATACACACAGCATATATATACAGTACATATTATATAGTTGCATATAATATTTATAATTATTCACACTCCTAATACTCAGTATTAACTATTATAACATTTTAATGAGTATCCATCCAGTCAGTAAAACACAGTGCACACACACACATGCACTATATGCCTAAATCATCTCTAAGCTCTAAATCAAAATTAATTTGGAACACCTTGATCTTTTCCATTAATACATTGTATTTTTCTAACTTCTTATTTTAGCCTAACTTTGATTTGAAAAGAAACATATTTTTTAAATAAATCATCTTCTTAGCTTTTTATTTTATTTGTAATGCAACATGGATTATAAACTCTAATTCAAGGAAATTTTATGTGACTGCACTTATGCATTTGATAATATATTAGCAAGGCAGAAAAATCTTAGCATTAGAAACTGCAAGATGGATGGAGTTCAGGAGTGAAGACAGCAAGCTGCATTTTACAGAAGGTCATACTTAGAAAGCAGGGTTTCTTAACACAGACAGTATTGGTATTTAAGGATGGATAACCTTTGCTGAAGCAGACTGTCTTGTATATAGTCTTGTGTTTAGCAGAATCCCTGGCTTTTACCCGGTAGATACCAATAGTACTCCTCAGTTGTGACAACCAAAAATGGTTCTAAATATTGCTGGATATGTCCTGGAGGAAGAGAGGAATTGTTCTAGGTTGAAAAGCACTGTTGTAGGAAAAGAGTACAATTTGCTTTGGCTGTAGGCTCATCATGTAGTCTTCCTCCTATATCCATGCCTATGGGCCAACTGAAATTGCAAGGTATTAATTTTAACAGACATATAAAGTTTTCTAAGAGGGAAGGAAGTAAGGCCCACATTCCATTCTTCTGAAATTTAAAGGTTGTCTTTGATAAACTCATCATGCTCTGACCACAATCTGACAAGAATATATGGCAGAACCTGAAAATGTGCTGATAGTATTTAACAGTAGTATATGTTACAGGATAGAGCTTGTGTCTAACTGCATTTCTGATGCTAGAATGTTCCATATCCTGCCACTTTGGAAAAACATTAACCAAAATTATGTTAAAACCCTGCTTCAAAAATTGCTGATACATGAAGGTCTAGCTTACATATGGACACAGGGGAGATGGCGTGCTTATATGGGCATAATTCTGGAGATATTTGAGAAAGACTAACTTGTAGATTATCTCATCTCCCCTCTCACACAAATAGCTTAAAGAATTACTGGTAAACCTGAAGGTGTAATCAATCATTAGTTTCCACATTAGCTGTAACAATAGTTATATCCTGTTGAAGGCTCCCCGTGATGGAGAAGGGCAAACCTTGTTGGTTACAGTACTCTGCAGAAACCAGGGCCCACATGGCCAGGCTGTAAGCTTCAGCTGTCACAACACTTGATACAAGGGAAAGTCTTTATCTTATCCAGTTGAATATCATAATTCTGATGATAGCATCACTGAGTGGTGGAAGCATTTAGTGAAATGGGAAATAGGACCTTTCAGGGTATTGATGTAGTCAAATGAACTCTATAAAGCAAGTACTAACCATAAATGAGGCTACTTAGCTCAATATTCAGCCTTTCCCTTTTTTGCTTAATGAAACAAGGCACTCAAGACCTGACCTGACTGATCTGTGTTATTCCTTGGAGTACCTGGGATTTTCGAGGTGTGGTAGGCTGAGCAGGCAGGTGTTGCTAGATATAAAATACAAGCTTTCTGTAATTTATAGACAAGGATCCCAGAATCATTTAATTAGGACACTAAATGAAATGAAAACACATTTGATTACTGAGCTAATTGGTAGAGTTGGACAAGAGTTACACTAATCCATACCAAATAAGGCTGATAGGCTATTTAAACATTTGTAGTTCACTTTCTGTTTAGACCTGGAAACTCAAATGGAGAGATTTATGAATTTATTTATGTTGAGCCTAAGAAACGAGGTACAAAATAAAGCATTTCTACTGTGTATAATCTTTACCCTTTCTCTTTTCTAAGTTTGCTTCATCTTTCATAAGGGCTTAAGAGATTTCAAATCAAACTCCTACCTTTTTTGTAACTCTCACCATGACTTAACCAATTGCTGTATTTGAAATTCTCTGGTAATTAAACCAGAGAACTTTTGTCCTGGATTTGCTCACATATTTTTTGGTTATAACTTTAATGGTTTATCTCTCTTTTCAAATTGAGTTATAAATTCTGGCTGGATAGTACAGAGTTTGTTTTGGGTGTGTGTGTATGTATGTGTGTTTGGTTTAATAATCATAAACCAATCTGAATTTTGCAAGATAGAAATAAAAATTGTTATTCCATTACCTTGAATATCTCTACAAACTATGGTAGCTTCAGTTTTTAACCAGGATTAGGCTTGTTTGCTCCTGCTTCAGTTGCATTATTCTCTTTACTGCTATTTTTGAAATTATTTTTTTAAATCGTCATGTGTTTGGTCTCAGTTATAGAACTTCCAGGTGAAAATTCTAGTACCATTCAACTCCCTTTTTTGCTTAATTTCATATATACCAAGTTCATAGGTAACCATGTGTATGAGCTCAATCTATATAGAACAGAATTATTGGCTGTTTTCCTATTATCAACATTCATGTTTTGTTTGTTGAGGTTTGTTGTTTGTTTTTGCTTTTGGCAGTGGTGGTAAGGGGTTAGTGATCAGTTTATGTAGAACATATTGTGGTTATTTTTTTTGAACTCTGAGCAATCGCTGAAAATGTGATGTTTTTAAATTTTTTTTTCATTTTGTAATCACGTTTGATCTCCTTGAATGATGTTGTCATTTCTCACCATTTATATGGCTTCCACACTCATGTTCCCAATTGTATAGCAGAATGTAAGCTTCAGAAAGTTGTGCAATCTTCATTAATTAATATTCCACTGAACTGAGCTCTATGTCATCTCTCAGAGTATGGGCTACAATAAGCCTTATGTAGGCAGCATTTCATTTCCTGCTGAAATCCTTTGTCTAATTCTAGATGAACCTCTCAGTCCTTGGTACACATAGTTGTAAACACCCCATTGCCACTCTAGAACTCACAGTTTAGCAACACTTTATAGTAAAATTTTTGTTCCTACCCCTAGACCTGAAATGTTTGTAGCTAAGAGAGGAAAGAAATCCAACTCTATCCATACCTTGTGTGTGTGTGTGTGTGTGTGTGTGTGTGTGTGTGTGTGTGTGTGTTAGGGGTGAGAGATTTCTCCCTTTTATCTAAGTTCTGAATCACATTGAAAAATAGAAAGAATGTGATATTTAATGTAAGAAGACTTTACATTTTGTTTTCTCTACTTGGTATTAAGAAAATGAATATGGGCAAATACTTAACAATTTCCTCATCAGTATTACTAAGGTATAATGGTTCATATAATTAACTGCTTGAACATTGTCAAATAGACAGTTGGAAAATAGTTTAAAATACTTATACTGTGATATTGTTTTTTCTGTTAGCCTAGGTCAAATGCACATTAATTGAATATGTTGTAAGCCTTCATTAAAATTCTCTTTCAATCCTCTTCTGATCAAAAACCACATATATTTTGTATTATCATTCCCCTTTTTCAGCATACTTAAATACAAGATATTTTCAATAGTCCAGGCTTCATATTTCCTTTGAGCTCTTTCAACACCCTTTGACAAAACAGAATATAGGTGGGAGTTAAAATAAACTGCAATATTTCTTTTTAGCTATATGGTGGATTTTATAAAGGTTACCAAGGATGGTCTTACCATCTAATTTTGATTTGCCTGACATAATAATAAACTTGTACTTCAAAACACTTAAGCTTTGTAGGGAACTGTGGAAATATAACTTGAAGGCAATTATGCAATAGAAATGTCAAACTATAGATGATTTAACCTTGAGGAAATTTGATTGTATTCTAATGTCGTTTGCCTATTTGCATAATGGAAGAAGTATTACAGTTTTGAATTGCACAATGATTTAGATATATGTAGTTTATGGTATGCTTCTGAAATCAGTGCCAGAGATTGGATATAGTGTTATTTGTTTTCTTAAAAAAACTATTTAAGTAAATTGTTGAAAGAGAATTTGGGAAATTAAAATTTATTCTTCATCACATTTTTTTTTATCATTTACAATGATTTTTATGTTATTGCAATATGGCAAGAAATCCTTAGCTGGTTTTCTGATATACTGATAAAACTTATTTTAAATATTTTGTATATGCTAATAATTCTACTGTGCATCTGTTATACTAAAATACCTGGCTGAATAGTAAATAACATACAGATGTTTGAAATGATGTATAGTGAAAAATATTCTGTTTAGTGAATGAATGCTCTACTTTTTCCTCAGATTTATCTGAAAAGCATGAAATGCATTATTTCCCTCCCTCTCTCCCTCTCTTTCTCTCATCCTTCCTTCCTTCCTTCCTTTCTTTTTCTCTTTCATTTTACTTACATAGATGCTTTTAATTATAGAACTGAGTATAGAAACAGTAAGATTTAAGTTCCTTTCTTGTTTTATGAGCACTAATATGTCAGTAGGTTTAGAAATTAAACAAAAGTCCAACAAATTGAGGTTTTGGAAATACTATCATTTCCATATTTATCTTTCTCAAAATTAACGATGTTGCTTTGTTCTTAAATTATTCCAAGTACTCAAAATTAACAAAGGAAATGTTTCTTTTGAATTTAAAAGGATTTACTGAGAGAGCAGAGGTAGGTCAGTAGTCTAGTATAAAAAATGAATACACGCAGTACTTAATTTTGGAAAATGTTCAGAGTACAGGTAAGTGGCTTACCATAATTAAATAACTTAGTATATGACATCTAGTTAGCCAATATTAATTATTTTTATTTTTAATTGGGAATTTTGATTAATAAAACAAAAAATAAAATTATAAATTATTTTGTATTGATGAAAGCTACAGTTTTCTTTATTTCTCATTGTACTTGTAACTTCAAGTTCTCTGATGTTATATAATGTTCCAATTTGTCTATTAATGTATCATACATTTGTCTAATTTCTATAATAGTTCTAGGAGCTAAAATAATCTTTTTTTATACAGGAAGAGAGAAAATGAACACTGCAAATGATAACATGGTAATCTTCCTTAATATGTAAGTGCTAGTATGATTTAGCAGTCTCAAGTTCATGTGGAAAACATGAACTACCTCTTAATCACATGACTAACCATTCCATAAATGGAAAAAAATTTCAAACTACAATTAGGAACCCTCAATGAAATAATGCTACAACTTCATTTTGGGAAGAATAACCGTTTCTGGGCGAGTATTGAAAGGCTCATGACCATACATAATATGGTTTTTGATTTGTGTAGAAGGAAATATTCAGATCCTGGCATAGTGCTTGGCGTGTAGTACTCAATTCATAATATTGAATGTATCAATGAATAAAAGTATACATTGTTTCTGACTTACAAATGACTTTTTGGAGCACAACCCAATAATTGTCTCACTCTGTTATAAAATTCACTTCGGGATAAGCAATATTTGAACAGACCTAAAAATTTAAAAAAGGTCTCAGAAAAATCTCATAGAAAAGACTACATCAACATTTTATCATTGAAGGAAAAATTTGGAGAGTAATGTTGGAAATTAGATACCAAGAAGATCTCTGTAACATTATGGATGTCTTTTTGCCACATGGTCACTATGCCTAAAGACAGGTGAATTTGGATAACTTGAATTTGTCTGAATTTTTGGGACATAAAAGTAATGAAGTAAGATTCTACACTGATAAAGAAAATTTGAGGAAAAAACTAAATCTAATTTGTTTGGTTTTAATTTTTAATTTGGAATATTCATATTTTACACTTGACATCCAATATACACATATATTGGATGTATATACACAATATACACACAAATGACACAATATACTATATATATATACAATATACACATAAATGACATCCAATATACTATATATATATATATATACTATTATATATAGCATATAAATATACTGTTTCTCAAATAAAATGAAATATTCTTTGCCTATTTTCAGTTAATTGATTAAATAGCATTTTGGAATTATTATTTCATAGGTGGACATCATGTTTTATGCTTTCTTTTTTTTTTCCCATCTGCGCATACAGTCTGTGACTAGACATATATTCATTAAGAGGTAACTTATGCCAAGGGAAAAGGTCAAAATGGAAGTGTCTCAGCATTGCCTTATGGTTGAATTGACCCCATTGTCATTCCATGCCCATAAGTGTCCAATAAATTTCCATATTTAGAAATATGTAGATGTGGAGTACTCAGTTGTGTTGGTATCGTCACAGCTGTTCTGCTTCTTTTTGGCAGATTCTGTCTCTTGGCCAATTCACAATGAGACAGATTCAAGAAGTTTTAATTGTTCAATATTTTCATTGTGTTAGGAGATACAAATGTGAATGGCGTCAGTATCAAAGGACGTGATTTCAATTTTATATTTTTATATATAAAATGATGTAAATAAAAAGCCAAAATCAAAGAAAACATTTCTTCTCAGTAATATATCCATGATTCAATAGTGGAAAAGTTTCAACTCATAAAGTTTTTATTCAAACTTGCACTTAGAAAACAAATATATTGACCTATGGATTTTTTAAATTAATAATTAATAGTCTGCAGTGCTAAGGATCCAACTTTTAAAGCAGGCTAATCAGTGGAGACAACAGCATTTAGCATTGACACCTACAATTAAATAAATAATTAACATATTGGAGCTTTTAACTATTGATATTTTTAACAGATTTTTTTAGCTAATAATGGTTACTTTTTCTGGATTCAGTAAACAGGAAACCAGTAGAAATTGTTTTATACAATCATATGACCTCATAGGATACAACTTTCTCATATGAACCTAGCTCTAAAATATGTAGTTTGGGAATAAAACAGCATTTTTTCCATGGTAATATGTGTATTTAATCATTATGGTTATTTTTCAGAGAGTGTAGAGAGTGATTTTTCTCAGTCATAATTTCATTTTAATGTGCATCCACATGGACATGTTTCTTCAGTCTTATAAGAGGGTGATGTAAAATGAGTTTCTGTTTTCAACTATTGAGGATAGAATTCTCTTAAATGAAATGAGCACTCATTGATTATGAAACTGTGTTCTGTATATCCTTCTGCAATAGACCCCACTATTGCATTCTCAGAGGAAGACAGGAGAGCTTCTTGAGTTAGCTGAGTTTCTCTTCAATACATTTAGGCAAAGGAGAGAGAGACTTACAGCCAAGAATTCAGTGGTTAGCCTATATCCAGCAACTCAGTTTAAAGAAACACAGCCCTGCATGGATGACCTTCAGTCATCCCTGGATGAATTTTCAGAGACTTATTTTCCCCTTGAGCAGCAGGAA
>NW_006770909.1:78843-79400 GCF_000442215.2 Lipotes vexillifer
GATCTAGCCTTATTGTTTTATAGGTCCTGAATAAGTAAGTTATCTGCTAACAGGACATACAGTGCAAGTTAAAAAAAAAATCATGTGTTTTAATTGCACAAATATTAATTTTCTCAAGAGCATTCTATTATAGGCAAGTCAATTAGGTAGAATAATATGTATATAATCCATATGCATTTGAAAGTTAATTTAGTAAGAGTCCTAAGTTTACCATTAATGACTGTGTAAGGAAGAGAAACAGGTGACAAACTAATTCCTGATTTTAATGCTTAAAATGGAATGCTAATGATTTACTCTTCCTCTTATTATCACCAACATAAAAGTTTAAAATAGGAAAAAAGAATTGTGAATTATATGGCTTACTATTATCAAATGTATAACAAAATCTCAAGAGTTTAAATTATATACTTCATCAGTGACATTCATAGTACTAAGTTCAAACTTAAAATTTTCTTCATTTGGTGAATTTAAACTGAGTTCTGTACTTGGCCCAAAGAATAGGTGAATATATATATATATATATATATATATATATATATATATATATATATATATAT
>NW_006770909.1:79847-88676 GCF_000442215.2 Lipotes vexillifer
ATATATATATATATATATATATATATATATATATATATATATATATATATATGTATTCTGCAGCAGGATTTTTTAAAACTAATCACATGAAGATCTCTTTAAAAATTCAGAGTTTGATTCAGGAGTTACATGGTGGAACAGGAGATTCTGAATTTGATATAAGGTCCCATGTTGGTCCACCAACCTCTTTTTGTTTTATCAAAGTCCTAGAGGCTCTCATAATCCATTTGATGATGCAAAGGTCTTAAAAATTAATGAGCATAAATATGGTAAGTTTTATTATTATAGAGAATTAAGTGTTAAGAACATATCAAAGATTGGGAATCCAAATCTTTCTAGGGGGTATTAGGGAAGGTTTCATTGTGGTGGTAACAACTGAACTGAGTCTGAGAGGACATACAGAACATTGCTAATCAAATTATTAATTATTACTGTCAGTTACGGCAGAAGGAATAATATATATGGGCAATGACTCATGAAAAAGTCTGGAACAGTGTCATATTCAGTATGGAATGAGCATAGGTGTGTCTTTGGGAACTGATGAGCTAGAAGGATATTGGGACAGTAGTTTGGACAAAATGGTAAGGACCAAATTAACAAACAGCTTTTATACCTTATAATTTGCATAAACAAAAAAGGTTTACAGTAGAGTAAAATTATTGTTTTCTTTTAAAAATAATTTTGAAAGTCATTTTCATAATGCATTAAGCTAGAAAGTCTGGTGACAGTGAAACAAGATAGAAGACTCTTAAAATAGTTCAAATGAAGAAGATAATGGTCTACATTAAGGCAGAAGTGTGAGGAATGAAAAGTAGCCAATTTTAGTAGATATTACTGAGTTTTAATAGTAACTGGTGACTGATTTGGTATGGGGATCAGAAAGATGGAGCAATAAATTATGATACAACATTTTCTATTTAAGGAGACAGGATTAAATGATGACAGCATTAAAAATGATCATATCTCAAAATTTTTGTAAAATACAGCAACCACTACCCATAAACTCAGTAATTATTCTGTCTCTATGTTATTAAAGTTAATAGATAATAATTATCAATTCACGTATTACAAATCTTCATTTTTTTTAACATCATGCTGATCAAAATATTTTTGTTTAAAAATAGAAATGATTTCCATAGGCCTCAGAATTTTAAATAAGCACATTTTCAGTGTAATAATTAAAAATAAGAATATTTTAAATTGTATTGTTTTATTTTGCATGTTACTATTCATTTATTTTTCTCCTGGGCCTTTGGTAGTTTTATTTTCAATTAAAATTTTTTTTCTGATATAATTGAACCATTTCTACTTTTACTGGACTCTGTAACTGCATGTTCAGCAATGAGAGTGAAAATATTACCAAAAAGTTAACATACACAGTTGTAGGCATATGGAAGATAAGGTTTTTTTTGTTTTTTGTAGATAATAATTAAGATTAAAACTATGTAATAAGGGGAGGAGCTTCAAGATGGCAGAAGAGTAAGATGTGGAGATCACCTTCCTTTCCACAAATACATCACAAATACATCTACATGTGGAACAGCTTCTACAGAATACCTACTGAACACTGGCAGAAGACCTCAGACCTCCCAAAACGCAAGAAACTCCCCCACGTACCTGGGTAGGGCAAAAGAAAAAAGAAAAAACAGAGACAAAAGAATAGGGACGGGACCGCACCAGTGGGAGGGAGCTGTGAAGGAGGAAAGGTTTCCACACACTAGAAGCCCCTTCATGGGTGGAGACTGCGGGTGGCGGAGGGGGCAGCTTCAGAGCCACAGAGGAGAGCGCAGCAACAGGGGTGCAGAGGGCAAAGCGGGGAGATTCCCGCACAGAGGATCGGTGCCGACCGGCACTCACCAGCCCAAGAGGCTTGTCTGCTCACCCGCCGAGGCGGGCGGGGCTGGGAGATGAGGCTTGGGCTTCGGAGCTTAGATCCTAGTGAGAGGACTGGGGTTGGCGGCGTGAACACAGTCTGAAGGAGGCTAGTGCGCCACAGCTAGCCAGGAGTGAGTCCGGGAAAAGGTCTGGAGCTACCGAAGAGACAAGAGACTTTTTCTGCCCTCTTTGTTTCCTGGTGCGCGAGGAGAGGAGATTAACAGCGCTGCTTAAAGGAGCTGCAGACACGGGCGTGAGCCGCGGCTATCAGTGCGGACCCCAGAGACGCGCATGGGATGTTAAGGCTGCTGCTGCTGCAGCCACCAAGAAGCGTGTGTGCAAGCACAGGTCACTGTCCACTCCTCCTCTCCCAGGAGCCTGTGCAGCCCGCCACTGCCAGGGTCCCGTGATCCAGGGACAATTTCCCCGGGAGAACACACAGTGCGCCTCAGGCTGTTGCAACATCATGCCGGCCTCTGCCTCGCAGGCTCGCCCCGCATCCGTAGCCCTCCCTCCCTCCGACCTGAGTGTGCCAGAGCCCCCGAATCAGCTGCTTCTTTAACCCCGTCCTGTCTGAGTGAAGAACAGACGGCCTCAGGGGACCTACACGCAGAGGTGGGTCCAAATTGAAAGCTGAACCCCAGGAGCTGTGCAAACAGAAAGGGAAATTTCTCCCAGCAGCCTCAGGAGCAGAGGATTAAGCCTCCACAACCAACATGATGTACCCTGCATCTGAATAGACAACGAATCACCCCAGATTGAGGTGGACATTAGGAGGAAAGATATATATATATATATATATATATATGTGTGTATATATATATATATATATATATATATTTCCCTTTTTCTCTTTGTGTGAGTGTGTATGTGTATGCTGCTGTGTGTGATTTTGTCTGTATAGCTTTGCTTTTACCATTTGTTCTAGGGTTCTGTCTGTCCCTTTTTTTGTGTTTGTTTTAATTACTTTTAAAAAATTTATTCTTAATAATTTTTTATTTCAATAACTTTATTTTACTTTATTTTATTTTATCTTCTTTCTTTCTTTCTTTCTTTCTTTCTTTCTTTTCTTTCTTCCTTCCTTCCTCCCTCCCTTCCTTCCTTCCTTCCTTCCTTCCCATCTTTCTTCCTTTCTTTCTTTTTTTTCTCCCTTTTATTCTGAGCCGTCTGGTTGTAAGGCTTTTGGTGCTCCAGCCACACGTCAAAGCTCTGCCTCTGAGCTGGGAGAGCCAAGTTAAGGACAGTGGTCCACAAGAGACCTCCCAGCTCGATATAATATCAAAAGGCAAAAATCACCCAGAGATCTCCATCTCAACACCAAGACCCAGCTTCACTCAACGACCAGCAAGCTACAGTGCTGAACATCCTAAGACAAACAACTAGTAGGCCAGGAATACAACCCCATCCAAACAAGAGAGGCTGCCTGAAATCATAATAAGGCCCAGACACCCCAAAACACACCACAAAGACATGGACCTGCCCCCCAGAAAGACAAGATGCAGCCTCAGCCACCAGAACACAGACACTAGTCCCCTCCACTAGGAAGCCTACAGAACCCACTGAACCAACCTTAGCCACTGGGGACAGACACAAAAATCAATGGGAATTATGAACCTGCAGCCTGCGAAAAGGATACCCCAAACACAGTAAGTTAAGCAAAATAAGAAGACAGAAAAACATAGCAGATAAAGGTGCAAGGCAAAAACCCACCAGACCTAACAAATGAAGAGGAAATAGGCAGTCTACCTGAAAAAGAACTCAGAATAATGATAGTAAAGATGATCCAAAATCTTGAAAATACAAGAAAAATTTAACAAGGACCTAGAAGAACTAAAGAGCAAACAAACAGAAATGAACAACACAATAAATGAAATTAAAAATTCTCTAGAAGAGATCAATAGCAGAGTATCTGAGCCTGAAGAATGGATAAATGACCTGGAAGATGAAATACTGGAAATAACTACTGCAGAGCAGCATAAAGACAAAAGAATGAAAAGAATTGAGGAAAGTCTCAGAGACCACTGGGACAACTTTAAATGCACCAATATTCAAATTATAGGGGTCCCAGGAGAAGAAGAGAAAAAGAAAGGGACTGAGAAAATATTTGAAGAGATTATAGTTGAAAAATTCCCTAATATGGGAAAGGAAATAGTTAAAGCCAGGGATCACAGAGAGTCCCATAGAGGATAAATCTAAGGAGAAACACGCCAAGACACATATTAATCAAACTATCAAAAAATAAATACAAAGAAAAAATATTAAAAGCAGCAAGGGAAAAACAACAAATAACACACAAGGGAATCACCATAATCTTAACAGCTGATCTTTCAGCAGAAACTCTGCAAGCCAGAAGGGACTGGCAGGACATATTTAAATTGATGAAGGAGAAAAACCTACAACCAAGATTACTCAGCAAGGATCTCATTCAGATTTGATGGAGAAATTAAAATGTTTACAGACAAGCAAAAGCTAAGAGAAATCAGCACCACCAAACCAGATTTACAACAAATGCTAAAGGAACTTCTCTAGGCAGGAAACACAAGAGAAGGAAAAGACCTACAATACCAAACCCAAAACAATTAAGAAAATGGTAATAGGAACATACATATTGATAATTACCTTAAATGTAAATGGATTAAATGATCAAACCAAAAGACATAGACTGGCTGAATGGATACAAGCACAAGACCCGTATATATGCTGTCTACAAGAGACCCACTTCAGACCTCGGGACACATACAGACTGAAAGTGAGGGAATGGAAAAAGATATTCCATGCAAATGGAAATCAAAAGAAAGCTGGAGCAGCAATTCTATATCAGACAAAATAGACTTTAAAATAAAGACTATTACAAGAGACAAAGAAGGACACTACATAATGATCAAGGGATTGATCCAAGAAGAAGATATAACAATTGTAAATATTTATGCACCCAACATAGGAGCACCTCAGCACATAAGGCAAATACCAACAGCCATAAAAGGGGAAATCGACAGTAATACAATCATAGTATGGGACTTTTAACACCCCACTTTCACCAAAGGACATATCATCCAAAATGAAAATACAAAAGGATACACAAACTTTAAATCATACATTAAACAAGATGGGCTTAATTGATATTTATAGGACATTCCATCCAATAACAACAGAATACACATTCTTCTCAAGTGCTCATGGAACATTCTCCAGGATAAATCATATCTTGGGTCACAAATCAAGCCTTGGTAAATTTAAGAAAATTGAAATCATATCAAGTATCTTTTCTGACCACAATGCTATCAGACTACATATCAATTACAGTAAAAAATCTGTAAAAAATACAAACACATGGAGGCTAAACAATACACTACTTAATAACTCAGAGATCACTGAAGAAATCAAAGAGAAAATTAAAAAATACCTAGAAACATATGCCAATGAAAACAGGACGACCCAAAACCTTTGGGATGTAGAAAAAGCAGTTCTAAGAGGGAAGTTTATAGCAGTACAATCCTACCTTAAGAAACAAGAAACATCTCAAATAAACAGCCTAACATTGCACCTAAAGCAATTAGAGAAAGAAGAACAAAAAAACCCCAAAGTTAGCAGAAGGGAAGAAATCATAAAGATCAGATCAGAAATAAATGAAAAAGAAATGAGGGAAACGATAGCAAAGATCAATAAAACTAAAAGCTGGTTCTTTGAGAAGATAAAGAAAATTGATAAACCATTAGCCAGACTCATCAGGAAAAAAAGGGAGAAGACTCAAATCAATAGAATTAGAAACGAAAAAAGATAAGTAACAACTGGCACTACAGAAATACAAAGGACCATGAGAGATTACTACAAGCAACTCTATGCCAATAAAATGGACGACCTGGAAGAAATGGACAAATTCTTAGAAATGCACAAACTTCCAAGACTGAACCATGAAGAAATATAAAATACGAACAGACGAATCACAAGCACTTGCATTGAAACTGTGATTAAAAATCTTCCAACAGACAAAAGCCCAGGACCAGATTGCTTCACAGGCAAATTCTCTCAAACATTTAGAGAAGAGCTAATACCTATCATTCTCAGACTCTTCCAAAATATAGCAGAGGGAGGAACACTCCCAAACTCATTCTACGAGGCCACCATCACCCTGATATGAAAACCAGACAAAGATGTCACAAAGAAAGAAAACTACAGGCCAATATTACTGATGAACATACATGCAAAAATCCTCAACAAAATACTAGCAAACAGAATCCAGCAGCACATTAAAAGGATCATACACCATGATCAAGTGGGCTTTATCCCAGGAATGTAAGGATTCTTCAATATATGCAAATTAATCAATGTGATACACCATATTAACAAATTGAAGGGGAAAAACCATATGATCATCTCAATCGATGCAGGGAAAGCTTTTGACAAAATTCAATACTCATTTATGATAAAAACCTCCAGAAAAGAGGCATAGAGGGAACTTTCCTCAACATAATAAAGGCCATATATATGACAAACCCACAGCCAACATCGTCCTTAATGGTGAAAAACTGAGAGCATTTCCACTAAAATCAGAATCAAGACAAGGTTGCCCACTCTCACCACTCTTATTCAACATAGTTTTGGAAGTTTTAGCCACAGCAATCAGAGAAGAAAAAGAATAAAAGGAATCCAAATCAGAAAAGAAGAAGTAAAGCTGTCACTGTTTGCAGATGACATGGTAGTATACATAGAGAATCCTAAAGATGCTACCAGAAAACTACTAGAGCTAATCAATGCATTTGGTAAAGTAGCAGGATACAAAATTAATGCACAGAAATCTCTAGCATTCCTATACACTAATGATGCAAAATCTGAAAGTGAAATTAAGAAAACATTCCCATTTACCATTGCAACAAAAAGAAAAAAATACCTAGGAATAAACCTACCTAAGGACACAAAAGACCTGTATGCAGAAAGTTATAAGACACTGATGAAAGAAATTAAAAATGATACAAATAGATGGAAAGATACACCACGTTCTTGGATTAGAAGAATCAACATTGTGAAAATGACTCTACTACCCAAAGCAATGTACAGATTCAGTGCAATCCCTGTCAAACTATCACTGGCATTTTTCACAGAACTAGAACAAAATATTTCACAATTTGTATGGAAACACAAAAGACACCGAATAGCCAAAGCAATCTTGAGAAAGAAAAGCAGAGCTGGAGGAATCAGGCTCCCTGACTTTAGATTGTACTACAAAGCTACAGTAATCAAGACAGCATGGTACTGGCAGAAGAACAGAAATATAGATCAATGGAACAGGATAGAAAGCCCAGAGATAAACCCACACACATATGGTCATGTTATCTTTGATAAAGGAGGCAAGAATATACAGTGGAGAAAAGACAACTTCTTCAATAAGTGGCGCTGGGAAAACTGGACAGGTACTTTTAAAAGTATGATATTAGAACACTCCCTAACACCATACACAAAAATAAGCTAAAAATGGATTAAAGACCTAAATGTAAAGCCAGACACTATAAAAGTTTTAGAGGAAAACATAGGCAGAACACTGTATGACATAAATCACAGTAAGATCCTTTTTGACCCACCTCCTAGAGAAATGGAAATAAAAACAAAAATAAATAAATGGGACCTAATGAAACTTAGAAGCTTTTTCACAGCAAAGGAAACCATAAACAAGACGAAAAGACAACCCTCAGAATGGGAGAAATTATTTGCAAGTGAAGCAACTGATAAAGGATTTACAAGCAGCTCATGCAGCTCAATATCAAAAAAACAAAGAACCCGTATCATCTCACACCGGTTAGAATGGCCATCATCAAAATATCTACAAACAGTAAATGCTGGAGAGGGTGTGGAGAAAAGGGAACCCTCTTGCACTGTTGGCAGGAATGTAAATTGATACAGCCACTATGGAGAAGAGTATGGAGGTTCCTTAAAAAACTAAAAATAAAACTACCATACAACTCAGCAATCCCACTACTGGGCATATACCATGAGAAAACCATAATTCAAAAAGATTCATGTACCAAAATGTTCATTGCAACTCTATTTACAATAGCCAGGACATGGAAGCAACCTAAGTGTCCATCGACAGATAAATGGATAAAGAAGATGTGGCACATACATACAATGGAATATTACTCAGCCATAAAACGAAAGGAAATTGAGTTATATGTAGTGAGGTGGATGGGCCTAGAGTCTGTCATACAGAGTGAAGTAAGTCAGAAAGAGAAAAACAAATACTGTATGCTAAGACATATATATGGAATCTAAAAAAGAAAAAAAAAATGGTCCTGAAGAACATAGGGGCAAGACGGGCACAAAGACACAGACCTACTAGAGAATGGACTTGAGGATATGGGGAGGCAGAAGGAAGGGTAAGCTCTTACAAAGTGATAGAGTGGCATGGACATATATACACTACGAAACATAAAATAGGTAGCTAGTGGGAAGCAGCCGCATAGCACAGGGAGATCAGCTCTGTGATTTGTGACCACTTAGAGGGGTGGGATAGGGAGGGTGGGAGGGAGGGAGACACAAGAGGGAAGAGATATGGGGATATATGTATATGTATAACTGATTCACTTTGTTGTAAAGCAGAAACTAACACACCATTTTAAAGCAATTATTCTCCAGTAAATATATAAAGAAAAATATGTAATATGTAATAAAATTTAAAGTCAGAACTCAAATATGTACTGCCATTTGCTTTTTTTAAGAGGGGAAAAAGTTTCATCAATCTTTATTACACATTTTCTGAACTCAGCTGTAGGTTGTAGCCATGTAAAAGGAAAAATATTTTGTACAAAATATAAGTATAAATGTAGAGCATTCCTTTCAGTAGTATACTGCAATATTTACTGTAGCTAACAGCATGACTTTCAGAAACTTGATCATATAATAGCAATTTTTCATTTTTCTCCAAGTTCATTGACATTGTCAAGGCATATTTAACTCAGCAGG
>NW_006770909.1:88686-106880 GCF_000442215.2 Lipotes vexillifer
TTTAAATTTCATACTTGGTGATTTCATGAAGCATTCTTCTTACCCTGAGGTTTCATCTAAAAACTCCCTTTTCATTTCTTTCAATAAGTTACCATGTATTCATATCTCCTTCATTAGAATGTTAGCCTTCATTAGAATGTTCAGATGCAAATAATCAAAATACCACCTGTTTTCAAACTATATTTGTATAAAAGTTTACTTCTGATTTGTAATTTGGATAATGGCTAAGGAAACCTTTATGAATATAATCTCTATGGGCAAGCATAGTTAGAGAATTTGGTCAGAATCTCTTGTTGTATAACATGATCTGTTTTATCAGTTGGCTTGGATTTAAATTGGTTGTGTTGTGTTAGACTGTCATTACCACTGGGGAAAAACAAAACTAGGTAAGACAAAATGGAATAATGGCATTTTAATTTTTTTTTTCGCGGTATGCGGGCCTCTCACTGTTGTGGCCTCTGCCGTTGCAGAGCACAGGCTCCGGACGCGCAGGCTCAGCGGCCATGGCTCACGGGCCTAGCGGCTCCGTGGCATGTGTGATCATCCCGGACCGGGGCATGAATCCGTGTCCCCAGCATTGGCAGGAGGACTCTCAACCACTGCGCCACCAGGGAAGCCAACATTTTAATTTTAATAACTAAAAGGAGAAGAAAACTATTTCTTTAGTAGGAACCATTTGCTCCTAGTCATTTTACTCTAATTCCACTTGATGGAGAACATCCCCTTCAAACCACGTATTGATACGTAATATATTGTCCCATAATTCCGCTCCACCTACCCTAGCCCCAAACTGGATGTTCTCTATGTTCTTATGAATTAAAATTATAATACAGTCTTCCAATTCATGAAGCAATGAGGCATAAATTTATCTTTCATTATGTCCTTTCCTTAATGTTCACAATGGTAATACCATTTATTAATCTATATGTTACCAAAGTTGTGGACTAAGTACTACACATACTATCCTTGTATTGGCAGTCAAAGACCAAAAAATAAATAAATGATTAAAATTAAAACAAAAGCTAGATCTAATAACAAATTTAGTAATTATCATCCCAGTAAGTATTATCTTGCCCATAGTATGCCATCTATATTTTATAGAAAAGGAAACTGCACTTTGGTTATTTATCTTGTCCTAGCAAGGCACAAAACAAGTAAAAGCCAGAGCTGAAACTTAAACGATTTCTTTCCACTATATTATATTGTTTCCATTCCTTATATTTAAACTTTGAAAATGTCATAAAGTTACATTTTCTTTTATTCTAATATGACTTGGATTTACCTTTCTTTTCCATTTGTACTTCATGGACCCAGGTCCAGAGTCCTGACAGTTCACACTTTATTTGCTTCCAGACTTGATCTAAGCTCATCTCCCTACTTCGACCCTCATCCATTCTTCCATTCTGCTTTCCACTGCCAGCTAAAATCCCTTAGGTCTAAAAACTGCATTTTCTTAGTATAATACCATAAAGCATGAAATTTGATGTTTACTTTCAAAGCCTTTCTTAATTTTGTTCTATTTCTTATTAAATACATTTCTCACTTTTATTACTCTTGGATGAGTAAAAATTAATAAAGGGGAACCTCACTAAAATGAGTTTGGGAGGCCAGGGTGGGGAACTGTCATGCAGTACCACTCCATGTCAGTTACAGGAAGAATTGTCAATTATAGACCCCAAAACAAAAATCATCAACAGAAAAGAATCATTAATTATAGGCCCCCAAAGGGAAAGGTATATATTCCATCCCCTACAAGAAACTGACTACCCCAGCAACTCGGCCAATGAGAAGCCGTTATCACCTGGAACTCTCACTTTTCTCCAATGAACTTTTGTTCAAAACAACCCCTCTCAGCTTCTTCCTTTTTCTCTGTAAAATAATGACTCTCTCCTTTGTTTGTTGGACTGGGCTGTTGTTTTTGCCATGGCTTGATTGCAATTCTCTGCTCTTTTAGAATAAACCCATTTTTGCTGATAAAAGAACTGACTTTTTTCCTAAGGTCAACAAATATTAGGTATCTCATACTACTTTTATTGCTGTCAGCAGGATAAGTAGGCCACTATGACTAGTGTGATTTTTTGTTTGTTTGTTTGTTTTGGAACTCTGCTAACTGACTTCTTTTAAAAAAATGTCTTTATTGGAGTATAATTGTTTTACAATGGTGTCTTAGTTCCTGCTGTATAACAAAGTGAATCAGCTATATATATACATATATCCCCATATCTTCTCCCTCTTGCGTCTCCCTCCCACCCTTCCTATCCCACCCCTCTAGGTCATCACAAAACACCAAGCTGATCTCCCTGTGCTATGTGGCTGCTTCCCAGTAGCTATTTTACATTTGGTAGTGTATATATGTCCATGCCACTCTCTCACTTCGTCCCAGCTTACCCTTCCCCCTCCTTACATCCCTCAAATCCATTCTCTACATCTGCGTCTTTATTCCTGTCCTGCCCCTAGGCTCTTCAGATCATTTTTGGGGTTTGTTTAGATTCCATATATATGTGTTAGCATACGGTGTTTATTTTTCCTCTTTCTGACTTACTTCACTCTGTATGACAGTCTCTAGGTCCATCCACCTCACTACAAATAACTCAATTTCGTTTCTTTTTATGGCTGAGTAATATTCCATTGTATATATGTGCCACATCTTCTTTATCCATTCATCTGTCGATGGACACTTAGGTTGCTTCCATGTTTTGGCTGTTGTAAATAGACCTGCAATGTACATTGTGGTCTGAATTTTTTATTGAACTCTAACCTTGCATTCTCTCCTCTCATTTTTATCTTCATCTATACAAGTCCTGCCCATCCCACAAAGCTCAAATTAGAATCTGTCACTCACACAGACATCAGTTTGCCTGTTGCTTCCTATATTTAACCTGCCCATTTATAAAATTGATCTAGCCTTTATAGTGAGTTCTGAATATTTTTCTATAATTAGCTATAGTTTAAGTGATTTAACATGTTTTAAGAATCCTGATAACTGTACTATGTGTTTTAATGCTCATGATATCCCAATGAGTTATGCACAATGATTAATCTTATTTAAGAAAAAGAAAAGTAGCTTACTCAATGTTGCATAATTACTAAATAAATACTAAATTTGTTATTAAATTTAGCTTTTTTGTTTTTGCTTTTTGTTTGAAGGATATTTGACTTTGTTCTCCATAAAGAGTGGAAATGGCTTTAGAAACCTTAGAAATCATAGTCTTCATACCTCCTTTTAACCAATGTTTTTAAAGGCATTCCATTGTGATCACTGAGTAAATAGGGTTATTCCTAAAGAAAATGGGAGCCAGTCGTATATTATAATTTTAGGAGCACTTGGTTATGTAGATTTATAAAAACAGACTTATAAAAAGGAAGCATTTATTCTGAGAAAAAAAAATACACCTGGTTTTCAAAAACGAAATTTATACTACTATTGACAGACCACATGATTAAACCTTGTCCTACCTGAGAATACATCAGAATATAAATAACAAATCCATTGTTTCAAATATTTATTAATCAGGTATTTTCTCTTATGAGGGGGTGGAAGTGAAGATGAATTAGAATTTAGCATATGGCCTAAGTATAAAACCAAGAAAAATTTAATTCATGTGGATAGCAAATTTTAAAAATTCACTAACATCATTTCCATAATAAAACAGCTGCAAGATTTGTCTTTCAGTCACTACTGCTAAATAAAAATGACATCCTAATGTCCTCTAAGACAGGCTTTGGCAAACTATGTCCTGCAAGCTAAAGGTAAAATGGAACATCTATATAGGGCAAAGGGCAAAGAAAAATCATCTCTATCATATTTCCTCTTTGGAGTAATAGAAATAGCATCTTAAAATTTTAAAGATTAAAAAAAAAAAACTTTAGTAAGCTTCAAGCTTTCAATGTCTTGAATAGGTTCAAAATCCAATGTGGCATCTTTGTATACTCCTTTGAGACTGTATTTCTGGTTCAAAATATAATCAAAGAGAATGAGGCCAATGAGCTTTTGTTCAAAAATATTGTATGTGGCAGAAGTGAAGAAGTCACTTAAATTTCAGCAGTAATTAGTTCTTTTAATTTAAAATGCATCCTCTAAGGCTTTTAGTATTGATAATGAGACACTTTTGGTCTGACACTAAGTAAAGACAACAACGAAGGTGGAAAGAGAGAAGACATCCCAAAGTAACAGTGTTTTAAATTAATTATGAGAAACAGTGAGCTGGCCAGCCAACTAAGAAAATAACACTGTTTTTATATTTGATGTTCTTTCTTGATTGTTTGGTTTTCAATTTTATGCAAATAGCTTTTTAAAATTATGGTGTCAAAGAAAATTGGCTATATAGTAAGATTTTTCACAGTTGTATGTACTTAGATCAGGGGGTAGCTCTAGATATATAACACTGAATCTGTATGTTTCATAAAGAAAATAAGCCTCATTAATTTATGTGTCTTATAATTTATTTTTGCACAAAATATATTTTCATAAGAAAACTCTTTTTGTTTAGAAATTATAAGTCATTATATGAGACCTCAAAATTTTTTAAAAATCCATAGAATAACTTGGTTTTAGAGCTATGGTAAGAACAAAACAAACCAACAAAAAACTGAACTATTATTACTTTCCCCATCTCTAAATCTACCACAGTGTCTACTCTGCTTTTGCCTTTTTGAATTAGCTTTTTTCACCCCCCAATTCAAATGCCCATGTTTACAACACTATACTGGATTTTTTATTTTTATATTGCGTTTGTATTCTTTCTGTAATCCACTCAGATTTAGTTTTGGATAGGTCGCTAAATTGAAGAATAATACATGATACTATTTTCTACCATAAATAAATATCTTTGTTTGTTAACTCACACATAAAACAGACAAAAAGTGTGGGCTAGGATAATAGGTGTATAGAGAGAACCTAGTGCATTTCCCTATTTCTGGCTAAAGTGACATTTGATGAAGTCTAAATATTTCTGCCGTTCTATCTAATCCTATTATTCAAATATAAATCATACTCTATTTGAAATTAATGTGATTTTAGCATAATAAGTATTACATTGAATCACATGAAATTGCCTGTAATAAACTATTTTTGGTCTACATTTGACCATTTCATAAGGTTATACCTAATATTTATGTATCCCATTTGTTTAACTTTGGTCTATAAACTTACTCTTAATAGATTAATATTAAAATGTGAATGATCTGGAAAGAAGGTACTTGCAATGCCAGTGATTTATATGATTTACACATAATTGATTCTATTAATGAATAAGTGTGAAATAGGAAAACCAAGTATAATATTTTATATTTTCTTCCTACTTTTCTTATTATCAACATAAAACGTCCAATCAACTAATACCTAAAGCAGCTAAATTATCTCAGGGATACTAAAAATCCAAAATATATTGGATTTTTTACATCAGACTTGAAATGTAGAAGGGACAAAACAGATATCTAGATCAAGTAGCTAGAAACTGGGGACAAAATACATTCACATGCCAATTTATGTGATAAAAGACATTAAAATATTAAGAAATACAGAAAATAGATAAAAGGTGAAAATCAGTGGTAGAAATTTCAGTATATAAAGTAGAATTCGAAATGGATTATTTATTTTTAAATGGAGTCTTTAGTTTCTAGAATGAGACATAGATAAATAAATCCACTTATTTATTTCAAGAAGCTCATGTTTGAGAAATGGTCACAGCTTTGCCTACCATACATTTCATACCAGGCTGTGTACACTGTTTCATGATTAGAGGTGGTTTACTTTTGCTGGTCAACACCAACTACTTTAAAAATATTTCCACACTTTAAAAGTGCTTTAGACTTACTATAAAACATCTAGAAAATACAGGAAAAACAACAGCTCATTGGAAGCTGGACCACATTGGACTGATCTGTTTTGCCCAGACTTTTATATCTGAAATAGTGGTTTGACCTTTTTATTTTCCTCTAAATTGTAGTTACTATAATTCTAATTCTAATTACTATACTATATAGGGAGACAAAACTTGATTAGAAGTAGAAAGAAAACTTTGCTTCAGCCAGCTTGTACTGACTATGAAAGTCTCTTGATTTTTGTTTATTTTAAGCCAAATAATTTTCACTATCTAAAAGAGCAATATGGAATGAATTTTTAGAAATCCTTACCTTTCCTCCTCACCACCAAAATTAAAACATTTTAAAAATTATGATGCCTCATACCTGTTCAAATGGGAAATTTGATCACATTTGCCTTCACTTCCCCATTGCAAAATTTCATTAAAATTATAGAAAAATATATCTTATTTTAAATATTAAATGTATAGTACTACTGAAATCAAGAATGCCTAACTGAATGTTTGAAGAGAAGCAGGACTTGACTAAGTCTCAGAGTTTCTCCTTCAAGATATTAACTACAAAATGAAAAATGGTAACCTTACAGGGAGAAACTCAGAAAACATCAGCTGAGCCAAGTGATGAATCTTAACATCACCAGTAATGACATTTTAAAATCATGGACCCCTGTATTTGATGCACTGAGAAAGACAGACATCTCTGTTGTGCTATTATTGCCAAACATGCCTAACTTTATTCCAGTCATGAAACATCAGATGTTTATAAATTGAGAGACATTTTACAAAATAACTCATCAGCACTCATGAAAAGTGTCAAAGTTGTAAAAGATAAGGAAAGGATATGAAATTGTTACAATCTGGAAGAGACTAAATAACAACTGGTGTGGGATTCTGGTTAGGACCGCAAAACAGGAAAATGATATTAGAGAAAAAAATGGTAAATTTTGTATAGTGTGAAAAAATGGTAAATTTTTTATAGTGTGTGTAGCTTAGTAAGTAATGTACTGGTAATTTTTGTTCTTTATAATTATAATATGGTTATATATATTAATATTAGGGGAAGCAGGGTGAGGAGACTCCCTAATTTTTGCAACTTTTTTTATTAGTCTAAAGTAAATTCAAAATGAAATGTTAAAAAAGAACTTTAGCAACCTACAAAAAAAAGGGGGTGGAGGAGAGAGAGGTGGATGGGAAAAGTGGAGAAGGAGAGGAAGGCCCAGTATAAGCAGGAACATTTTTTTTTTTCTTTTTTGTAAGACTAGGAAGATTAGGAATCAAAGCAGGCAAGAAGCCAAAAACTCTTTCAGTCCCTAAACAGGAGAAAGCCAATAGAGGAAAGACCCTTCATTTATAACAAAGCTTAAGCACAGTCATCAGATGCAAGTCCAGGGTAATTAAAAGTATAACCTTAGGCTATATACTTTGTGTCTCTCTCAGCAGTTACCTGGTAATAAAGTGTCAGGAACAGCATTTTAGGCTATGTTAAAACATCTGCCTGACAGTCCTGACGTATTAGTTTTAGACAGTTCAGAATTTTCTTCTACATTGGAGATTGTGACTAAGTTGATGTAGAGTGGGTCCAGGCATTGGTATTTAAAAAATGGAGAGGGTGGGGGGGTCAGCATAATTTTAATTTACAGTCAGATTTGTATTCTATTCACTTTTCTATGAATAGTTGATTTTTCCTTGTAGGGCTACCCTTTCCAGAATATAGACATTGCACTAAAATGTACACCCTCTATCTTTCTACTGTGTTGTTTTCTGTTATTAGTTTGAACAACAAATAAAAGGAAAGACATTGCCTTGATAATCTTAAGAGCAGCACTCCTGCCATTGAATTCTCCTTCAATGAGTATCTGATCTAGGCAACAGAGAGTGGGACTTGATAAAATGTCTCCATCCATTTTTTTGGTGGACAGGGCTTCCCTCATTAGCTAAGACATCTTATCTATCAAGTGACACCTATTGAGTCTCAATACAGTTTCATCAGCCTTAGAGTTGAGAATCTACTCAGACACCAGCACTAAGTTGTCTCTCTGTCTTCTTCATGGAACACTTAAATGTAATTTTTTTACATTTTATTTGTATATTCGTAAGTGCTTCTCCTAAGAAGTTTGGGGAACATAATTTATGGGCAGCTCACAAATTCCATTAAAGTTAAAAACAATAAAAATCTTATTTTATCAGAGAAAGCAAAGTGAGTCTCTTATTATTTACATATTATGTATATAATCAAATTGGTACTGAACTGAACTTGGGTCTGCTTGCCAGTAGCACAGCAAAGCTGATTTACTGACACTGGGTTGTGGTGAAGGAAAGTACAGCTTTTTATTGCAGGTGACAAGCATGGAGAACAGTCAGCTCATGCTCAAAAGACCCAAACTCCCTGTTGGCTTTCAGGGAAGCATTTTTAAATGCAACATTTAGGGTGAGAGCTACAGGGTGTATGACTCTCTTCTGATTGGTTGGTGGTGAGGTAATAGGGTGGTGTTTCAGGAATATCAGTCATCAACCTTCTGGTTCAAGCCAGTCTGGGATCCATGTGCTTGTGCTCAGCATGTAGTCACCATCCTCCTTCTTGATGGGTTGTCTTAGTTCCTACAGAACAATTCAAAGATATATGTCAGATTGTTATGTATATCACATAAGAAGGAACTAGAGGTTCCTAGTTGCTGAACTAAAGGTCATTACCTTTCTAAAGTGTGTTTCCTTTGTTTCTGCATTCCCTCACTTCCCTATTTAATAACTGCCTATGCCTGCTTTTTGGAACTCAGGGAAGGCCTAAGAGACTAAAGCCTTTTTCTACAAACAAGAAATGGGGGCCACAGAGGGGTTTTGTACCCAGAAGGACCTTGCAGGGTCCTGCTGAGTTTCAAAATCTGTTTCATTGTGAATGTCATTACTTTAAAAATTATTTGAATTTTTGAATTGTTGGTTAAAACTTTGAAAATTGTTTATAGAAATAAAAAATCCACTCATATGGGGAACTTGAAATAATTGCATAATTTTCCAAACTGAACTTCTGAAAAAATTTCCAGAAGATGAAGACTATGTAGATATTTTGGGAATGTGCTTCTGAAGCTCCTCAAAACTGCCCTTTGCTTTTGCTGTCAATGAATATTGTATATGACTTCTATTATAGTTTGCTCTCTAACCAAAGACCCTACAATTAAACCATCTGTCAAATTATAATTAATTGATACTTTCTATCCTGGGAAAAAGAGCAAAATATTCATCAACATGAACACCCTGTCAAAATCTTTAATACTTATTTGCAGCTTGATCTTAACTATAATAAACAAGTATACATATTGGATTTCATTATTTTTCAGAAATTCTAATTCAAATTTAAGTAAAAAATGGAATTACTTATTTTTTATTCTGTAAAAGCATATTTAAAGGTACCTTATTTGTTGCAGGAACTCTTTCTTTATATTTGATTCAAACATTTAGAGACAGTTATCCTACATTAGTTCTTATATTTTTTAACTATACCCCTGATTTTAAAAATTAAAAATTAATTTCAATAATATAATCTTAGAATTTTTGAGGCCATACAAATTTAGTTCTATTAAGGATATTCATTTTTATTGTGATGCAAATAAATTGAAGATAAAAGTGCCTACTAACTCTGATGGCCATATAAGATACTACCTAAAAATGTGGAGATCGTTGCTCTCAAATTGTGGTCTTATTAAACTGCTTTAAACACAAATGTTATTTTACCTTCTACTTGATTGAGACAGAAATAATGAAGATGGCAGCACATATTAAATATCATTGAGATGTGCCAATCTATGCAAATTTTTATTTATTTAAATTTCCAAGGTAGAATAAGGCTTGGGGAGAATTTTCTACATGTGCAGTTCTGTTATAGATAAAAATAACTCTATAAACTATATATATGATTTAATTTATATTTTCACTAATTAGAGATTTGCATTTAAAAAATATCTCATTTTATTTTAATCTTTGTGAAAAGTTGAGAATTTATTGTCTTCATTTCTCAGATGAAGTAACAGCCTCAGCTAATGATATCCCAAGACCATACCTCTAACAGATTTTGAAGATGAAACTCAAATGTAGAGTTTCTGACAGCAAATCACTTGTCCTTTCCATGACATGATGCATATCTGTGGGATCAGTAGAAATGTGAAGCACTCAATTAGGACAATTCCCAGTTTATTAAAGAATGAGGAAGTGTATTGCTATTTAATATTTATTAGCCTGGAACCGTGGAATGGTGTTTGTTCTAAGGTTTTGAAATACTTTCCTGTGTCTATAAAAAATGCTAGAGGGCCTCCCTGGTGGCGCAGTGGTTGAGAGTCCGCCTGCCGATGCAGGGGATACGGGTTCGTGCCCCGGTCTGGGGGGATCCCACATGCCGCGTAGCGGCTGGGCCCGTGAGCCGTGGCCGCTGAGCTTGCGCGTCCGGCAACGGGAAGGGCCGCGACAGTGAGAGGCCCACATATCGCAAAAAAAAAAAAAAAATGCTAGAGAAAAGTAGCCATTATAATAATAAAATGTGCTTAACTATATTTATCTCCTCCAATGACATTGATTTTGAGGGTGGTCTAAGGAAGTTTAGGTAGCTATTACTGATCCCCAAAGGGTCCATGACCCCTCAGTGGGTCCTTTGCCTGGAGTTGCAAATGCCAATCAAATGAAACCAGGTTCAGTATAGCAGAGCAGAAACTTTACTCATTGATCAAGGAATGGAGAAGGGAGAGCTTGTGCTCTAAAAACACATTCTCCCCGAGAGGTAGGGAATAAGGGAATTTTAAGGGATAAGAGGCAGACATGTCATCAGGGCTCTAAGAAAAGGGTAGAAATTTACAGGGGCAGCTGGGCCACGCACAGCCTTCTACGCTTCTTTACACTGGGCATAAATTGTGCCTAGCAGAGTACATATCCCCTCTCCCCCACTGTGGGCAGAGATCTTAACATGGTAACGAAGCAAAGATAACTTTTGGACACCTCCAAGTCTCATCTGCACAGGCTGCTTCCTGTGGTCAAGTCAGAGCCAGTTCAGGGTGGCTGACCACTGCATATCTTTTAAAGCACTGCTGCAAAACATCTCTGTCAAATACCAGGTGCTTTTGAAACAAACACAGATATAAATCAAGGAAAGGATCCTTTAGCTCTCAGGGACTGGTATGGGTGACAAAATCACTACAGAGTTTAATAAGTGATTTAAACACTTGGTTAAATGTTAAATGAAGTATATTTTATAACATACTTACATTCTACTTAGAACTTGTAGTATACACTGACACACACACACACACACACAAATATGTACATAAAATCATTCATTTGTTCCCTCACACGTACTAAGGAAAGGAAACATTTCCAAAATTCCCACCTGTACTGCATGTGAATGTACCTAATTATGCTCTGATGACATGGCTTTCAACTTATAGTCCTGTGAGATGGTAGGTTTAGAGGCTTGGCTATACTAAAAATTATTACAATTTTTAGTACAGTTTGTAAAATGTGTGGGCATTTTACAAATTTTCCATGAAAGCATCAAGATAGACATGAATTTATTAAAGCAAAATCCTGTATAGATTTTTAGACGGTGTCCATTTCTACACACACACAAACATCACATACACAAACATATATTTATACATACAAATATGCATATATATGTATACTTAGCATAGTTTTGAACTCCTAAATAATATAATCACTCTAACAGTTTTTTACTGTTTTATATTATTATCTGTGAACTCTATAGCAAGGGGTGTTTGAAAAGATATAATCTAGACTAAATACAAATCTAGACAAGCTATTATCTAATATAGCAAGTTCTTAATTCCATAGAAAATGACTATATAGTCCTTGACTGTAATAAAACAATTAAAACAAATACAGGCTACTGGGCTCACGTTTGTGTGTGTGTGTGTGTGTGTCTGTGTGTGTGTGTGTGTGTGTAAGAGTATTTAAGATTTATAAGTTTCAGCCTAACATTCCTAGATTAAATTCCCTCTACCCATTTTTGTGAACATTTCTTAAGTCTTCATTATATTTCTAATAAAAGAAGGATAATCATAATTTGTAAAAAGCTTTTCCTTACAGGACAAAGGCATGGAAGTATAAAGAAAGTAATGTGTGGTTCATAAAGTACACCAGTACCACAGCTGCACTTGCTACTAAAGAAGTCACAACCAATCACCAAATAAATACACTTACTTATATACATAAGTAAATTTAGAGCTGGGCTATTTATTGTTCCTCAGATGGTCCTAGTGGGCTTACACTTTCAACAGTGATTCTTTTTTTTTTTTTTGCTGTACGCGGGCCTCTCACTGTTGTGGCCTCTCCCGTTGCGGAGCATAGGCTCCGGACACGCAGGCTCAGCAGCCATGGCTCACGGGCCCAACAGCTCCGCAGCATGTGGGATCTTTCCGGACCGGGGCACGAACCCCTGTCCCCTGCATTGGCAGGCGGACTCTCAACCACTGCGCCACCAGGGAAGCCCTCAACAGTGATTCTTAATGTGTTTCTCCCAAGAAAATCTGATCGCAGTATCTTCCCTCACCCCTTATTTCTCTATATACAATTATAATTTAATTTTCTATTAAGGAGGAATGGAACAATTGATATCTGTGATTTTTTTCCTAAAAGACTTTATTGAGGTATAATTTATATGAATAAGAGACATTCATTTATATTTTTGAGGAGATTTAGCATATTTATTCATTCTTATAAACATAGCCCCAGTTAGGTATAGAATATTTCCATTTCCTTTAAAACTTCCTCCAGGACCTCATAGCTGGCATCCCTATTACTCTGTCCCCCAGGCTATCATTTATTTTATTTCTATCACTAGATTATTTTTTCCTTTTCTGGAATATTTTATCAATGAAATTTAAAAATTTGTCTGGCCTCTTTGACTCAGGATAATGCTTTGGGATAAATTCATGTCACTACATGTATCAGTACTTTTTCTTGTTTATTTTTGCAATTGTGTGCACCTGTGTGTGTGTATGTGTTGGGCAGTAGCAAAGTATGGGGAATTTACTCTTCTAGGCAGCAGGCTCAAACCTCTGCATTGGATTCTTATTGAAATATTTTCTGAGAAACTGCTTGTCTTCCAATCTGTAATATGCGACATGGAGTTCTGCCTATTTATTAATCCATTGCATCTGCCTGTCAAACCCTTGCTCCATATGGACACTTTCCAAAGGTAAGATATTCTCAGTATGGTGACATTATAGAATCTAAGTATTGCACAATATAATGGTTTTTACATAGAGAATTTTTACAGTAATTTTCTCCAAATTACTAACATTTTAAACAAACAAAAACTAGTAAGAAAATTTGAGTTACATGTCAAATATAACTGTAGAATATCAGGCTCACAAGGTGATGTTTTGAAAAAATATGTCAAATGTCAACAATGGGGATGCATGTCTTAATTATTTTCTGAAATTGAAAAAGCCTTCAGAGCCTCCTTCTCAGTGTGAACCATTCTCCGCAACTGCATGTTTGATCTGCATACGTTTCTTTAGTTTAAGTATGTTTATGTTTTGCTCTTTATTTTGTTTCGTGTTATAAAAATGGACCTCTAAAATTTTGTGAAGTGTTGCTAAGTATATGGAGAATGAAGTAAAGAATCAGAAAATTATTTCAATGTAAGGAAAGATGTAACTGCAAATAGGTGTCCAGGAAATAATTTTTAAAGTGTTTTACTTGTCATTGCTATAGGCAGTGTTTAACACTTTGGGGGGCACTTTAATATCTAGGTAAATATAACGGACAGTAAGTAATCTTTGACCAGTGCTTCTAACAAGGCATATTTCTGCCTGAATGTGATAGCTTTATATAGAGTAAACTGTCATGATATTCTAATATTTTTCAGAAGCATCAATCTAGTAACTGTTGTTTCATTATTTCCAATAGGTTGTATAATCATCAAAAGGTATCATAAGATAAATAGTAGATAAAATATTAAATTAAAAAAATTAGCCAAGAAAGATAACATTCAAGTAATAAGAGTTCTAGAAAAAGAAAAGAGAAAATGGAGAAGGGAGAATATATCAAAAGGATCTTCATATAGTTGTGAATTTGAGAGAAGCACAGCTGATGAAGGTGACTTCTTTATCTTCACCCCCAAATGTTGTCCTTTTTTGGTATCTCAGTGAATAACCGTATTCATTTTATTCCTCTCTAAATTATCCAGTTCTCTGTATCCACGTAAAAACAACTCAATTCAAACTATCATTCTGCACCCAAATAATGACATACTCTCCTAAGTATAAGTTTTACAATGCATTTACCCCCTCCAATTATTTCTCCATTAACGCTCTTCTTATTCTAAATCACAAATATTAGTTCATAATTCTTCACTAGATCTCTGTGCCCTTAATGCACAGCTTTAGTTTCCTAGAACACTTTGTAAGAATACTTTTTATGTCATAATCTCTGATTAAGTGACAAGAATTCCTGTGTAGTATTTTTCACGCTTCTCAAAGCCTTTTACATTCCAGATCTATATGGTAACTGTCAAATATCTGAATGTTCCATGGTTCACCTTATCTCTTTGCTCCAATTGTTAGTGTTCAGACCAGAGAAATAATATGTCTTTTCTCATCACTCTTATTTAGGCTATTTCCTACTCTTACTAATCTTTCAGTTAGTAGTAATCCTCCAAAAATTCTTCAAGATAGTCATACTCTGGGCTTTGGGTATATCCTTTACCTGTCAAAGAAACTTTGATAATATGCTGTTACAATTGCAATTCACCACAGTGTTGGTTCCACTAAATTTTGAGTCATTTGAAGGTAGATACTGTGTTATTTCATCTCAGATTAATAGCAGGTAAAGACACTTGGCATAAAGTAGGTGTGAAATAAATATATGTTGAGTGAATATGCAGATAAAAAATGGGCAAGTTCTTCATATTTTCCTTTATTTGTAGAAAATATACACTATACAAGAAGTTCCACAATGCTGCTCGGATTAATCCTACCAAGGAAAGAAAAGAAAACAATTTCTTAAGCATGATCAGATGAGCTTTGCATTTAGAAGGTTTTAAAGGATTTTTTTGTTGTTATTTTTCCCCTCTGGTATCTGTTGTAATACCAGTTGAAAATGTTCAAATGATTCTGTAAATGAATCTGAAATTTTCAATTATGTTTGGATATGACACATTTCATGTTTTCAAGGCATTATAGCCAGACAATAATTACTAACAGTACTAGTCTTACATAGACATTGACATCTTGCTGTGGATTACTCATTTCACTAAATGACACAGTGTTCCCAGTGTCAGCTCACAGTGTTTACACAACAGATGTATCACAACAACTTAAAATGATCTTACCTAGCAAGAGGACTTATATTGGAAATTATATATCAGTTCTGGAGATCATTTCTAACTTTGCTTATTTAATCAGACAAATAAAATATTCAGAATTGAATAAAACATTGGAAAAAATGAACTCTGAGTATCAACCTTGAGATTTTCCTTTATATTTGTAAATACTGTATATATAAATTGGATTTCTAGCAAGGAACCAGAGAACTTCATCAATTTCAACTCCAGGGCAGAACTGAATCAATTTACAAGTATATTAATTCCCTCTGCCTTTTCCTGGACTTCCCACAGTCCTATATGTGAAATCAAAGAACTTCTGTCCTATTTTGTGCCTAGGAGTAAAGAGATGGTATCTTATAATCCCTTCTATACTTCGAACACTTTGTTTCCCAGTAAATATTTAGTGATCTACTATTAACAGACTAAAAGATTTTCCCATTATACAAGTTTTTTCTTCCCCTTTCCTTTTCCTAAATATTTTTCTTTGCATTTGTAGATCTGTTGTACATTTAGAAAAGAAATATACATGAACATTTAGAAAAGAAATATAAATGAACAATAAATCCCATCATTACTGAAGAATATAACTGAATTCAAGGATATCTAGAGTTCTTAGATTTTTCTTCTTTATCTTTGTCTGGGTAATTTTTCTATTATATCAGTATTTATTTACCACATAAACTAATTTAAGCATAGCTTGGAAGTAATGATTGCACAGAATAATAACTATGTCCATGCTGCTAACTCTCAAAATTTCTCTAGGTTCTTGGCAGCATCTTAGACCTTCAGGATTTTCATTTTATATCCAGTTATTATGCAGGCTTTTTATGCAATTAACATATATTTTTGCTCCCAAGGTTCCAAACAATGTGCAGTTGCAATTAAATATGTATATGTCAAATGGTTTTCAGAATCCCAGAAGTAAAATATATAAACACTTCCTGTGTTTGGCAGTTTTTAGAAGGCAACTATTTATTCAAAAGTTTAACATGAATAGAACCCAATGTTTAGCATATTTCCCAAACACGTAACTTCGAAAACAAAGCAAAGGAAGACACATCCTATTAAATTGTGTCAACAAAAATTTATGAGATGAAGATAATTACTGGCTCTCTGTACTTGTCTTTGGTTTAAATATTTGAGAGCTAAAATTATAATCTTATTTTAAATTATCAGCTTAACTATTTTATACATTAAAGACTTTCCCAGTATTTAAATTTAAATCCTCACATCAAGCCCCAAGTGATAAATACCCCTGTATAATAGTGGTAACATTAATTTATTTACAAAATCTTATTGCCTCATACACTTTGGAGATCAATAATGTGTTGAAATGTGTTTTTATATATGTATATTATTTCTAAGTCTACCACCCTCCATATTATGCTAACTTAAATTTCAGAATGGTCTTTCAGTGTTTCATAATATCACAGTTTAGTCTCCCTGTGTATTCTTGGTTTTACAAAAGTTTAAATTTCCTCTTCCACTCCACCCCCCCATCAATGACATCACAGTACCTTAATATTGCAGATTCACAATCTGTAAATGTGAAAACAATCTAGTCTGACCACTCATAATAGACATAGGTTTTTGTTTTTGTTTTTTTTTTTACTTTTTCACCCCAACTCATAACATCTTTTCACTTCTATCCTACTGTAATGTTGCCTGAAGTTTTAATGTATCTTGATAGTACCCTCAGCTATATAGATGGACTTTGATTGACCAAGAAAATCACTGTAACCCCTTCACCCTTATAGGAAATTCAGCTGAATTGGTTCAGAGTAAAGCCCAGGATATATTTTCAGAGTTGAGGAAGAAAAGCTCTTTTGAAAGTAAGGATATTTTGATATGATGTCTGCAAGCACTTCTGTCATTTCTGGAAAGTCCTCCTCAGGCCAGATCCACACATGGAGAAGGGCAGATCCAGGAGGAATATTCTAGAGAACCAGAATTCTTTATAATACATTAGGTCAAATCATATTTGAATTTGGTTGTCCTCCTGAAATTTACTCTTACTTAGGCTGATAAATTATTGTTTTAAATTTTATTCTGAAATTTAGATTACATGTTAAAGGAACTGGAATAGCCAAAATGACTCAAAACAAAGAGACAAACAAAAACAAGTTTGGAAGATTCATAATATCTGATTCAAGATTTATTATAAAACTATAGTAATCAAGACAGTGTGGTATGGATGAAAGTATAGATTCGTAAACCAATGGAACAAAATAAAGTCCAGAATTAAATTCAAACAAATATAATTAGTGGATCTTTGATGAAGTTGCAAAGAAAATTAAAAGGAAGGATAATCTTTTTGTTTGTTTCCTCTTAGTCTTTATTTTTTATTGAGGTATAGTTGGTGCACAATATTTTGTAGGTTTCAGGTATACAACATAGTGATTCCCTTTTTTTTTTTTTTTTTTGCTGTACGCGGGCCTCTCACTGTTGTGGCCTCTCCCGCTGAGGAGCAGCAGCCGGCTCCGGGCCCAGATGCATAGGCTCAGCGGCCATGGCTCACGGGCCCAGCTGCTCCGCGGCATATGGGATCTTCCCGGGCCGGGACACGAACCGGCGTCCCCTGCATCGGCAGGCGGACTCTCAACCACTGCGCCACCAGGGAAGCCCCAGTGATTCACATTTTTTAAAGCTTATACTCCATTTATAGTTATTATAAAATATTAGGTATATTCCCTGTGTTGTGAAATATATCCTTGTAGTTTATTTATTGTATATTTAGTAGTTTGTACCTCTTAATACCTTCCCCCTTCCCTCTCCCCACTGATAATCACTAGTTCTCTATATCTGTGAGTCTGTTTCTTTTTTGTTATATTCACTAGTTTATTATTTTTTAGATTCCACAAATAAGTGGTATCATACAGTATTTGTCTTTCTCTGACTTACTTTACTTAGCATAATGCCCTCCAAGTCTGCCCATGTTGTGGCAACTGGTAAAATGTCATTATTTTATATATGCCTGAGTAGAATTCCAGTGTGTGTGTGTGTGTGTGTGTGTGTGTGTGTGTGTGTGTGTGTGTGTGTGTGTG
>NW_006770909.1:106893-228744 GCF_000442215.2 Lipotes vexillifer
GTGTGTGTGTACCACATCTTTATCCATTCATTTGTCAATGGACACTTAGGTTGCTTCCATATCTTGGCAAATGTAAATAATGCTGCTGTGGATATTGAGGTACATGTATCTTTTTGAATTAGTGTTTTTCTTTTTTTTTTCAGCTATAGACCCAGGAGTACAATTGCTGCGTCATATGGTAGTTCTGTTGTTAGTTTTTGAGAAGCCTCCATACTGTTCTCCACAGTGGCTGTGCCAATTTACATTCCCACCAACAGTGTATGAGGGTTCCCTTTACTCCACATCTTCACCAACATTTGTTATTTGTGTTCTTTGATGATAGTCGTTCTGATGGTTGTGATGTGCATTTTTCTGATGATGAACAATGTTAAGCATCTTTTCATGTGCCTGTTGGCCAACTGTATGTCTTCTTTGGAAAAAATACTAGAGGAGAGAACTAATAGGACCAGATCTGCTTAAATATCTATGGCCTGGATTGCTGCGAGGACAGACTTGGTTTATAAAATACCCATCACATTGTCTTCTCATAATACATTGCAACATTTCTCTTTTAATGGAGCTGGGGCCAAGGAACAAGTACTCCATTTATTCCAGCTGTGGTGCCTAGAAGCCTGTGTAATTAGAGGTCCAGACAAAGGGTGACTGACTATAGACATGCATTTGTAATGACGCTGGAATGTGGTAGATCGTACAAGGTTGACCCATATATTTTGATAAATCATTTTCTAATGGGTTGTAATTAAACAAAACTAAAAGAGGTCAGTTCCTGTTAAAATGAATTATAACATCAGATTATAGTTTTTTAATAACTGTCTAAGAGGATTAGATTTTGAAATGTGTTTAGTGATTTTGGAGTTGTCTTTTTTGCATAGTAGGTTAGAAAATCGTTTTGGTATTTACATTATTTTGTAAATTATGAAGCATGAATGGTAAGATTCATCATGAGATATAAAATCATGGAACATGGTTAAGTTTGCACTTTATAATTATTTCCACAGCTAAGTGTACATTATTTGTCCCATTATGTAACATTTACATTGGAAGTTATTAAACCTTTTAAATAAAAATATTAACATAATGCATTGCTTAGACTCATGGTACTTATGATATCATATGGTTTAGATATAATTTTTTTAAAAAGTAGCATAGGCAGTGTAGGTTTTTGTCTATACATACACAATGTTCTTAAATTCAGTGTTGATTTGGGTTGAGGTATAGTTTTTATACTTTATTCATTTTATTCTTGAGAATCTATTCATATCAACTAAAATGGAAAAATGCAGTAATTTTATATTTGACAAGTGTGTTGCATCTCATTCTAATGTAGGATAAGTAGCATGATTCACAATTATCTTTTTTTTCATTAAGTATTGGGCAAAGTCATTCAATAAAATCTATGTTTAATGTGTCCTTGAAGTCTGAGGCTGCTTAAACCTGAAGGAAGAAAGTTAGATTCTTGCAGAATGGAACTGGTTACAGCATATGGAAGTCTATGATCTTCACATGGGTGTATTCCTTAATATATAATTCAGAAGAAAAACAGGATGCTTGAGAATAATACTAAGCCTGTCTGTTCTTTAAATTATTGTCATGTTCTTTTTGAAAAATAATATCTGTAACCTCAGATAATTAGAGGTTGAGTTAAGCTGTATCTTCTTTTATATCCATGTTACCAAGTAGTTTACAACAGTGAGAGCAAGTTTCACTACTTACGTGGAGGTTATTACACAAGGGTAAATTATTATTATTTTAGCAAGCAGGCATAGAATCTTTCATACAAGTGTTCTTGTAAATTTAGAGAACTTCCACTTTCTGCTGCACAAACGACATGTTTGAAAATAAATGAAATTACTTCATGGCAGATGAGCTAATTCTCCTGTCACATTAGGAAACAGAATCCACCTTTTATTTTGGGAGGACACAAGTGGTTTTCTTGATCTGGAGTGCTACTCTAACAGTGTTGGACACTCCCATTCCTATCAAGAATAATGCCTGTAAAATTCTAACCAGCTACATATCATAAACATCACTTGTTTTGACACTGAAAAATTATTGTAATTAATGAGCTCTGTAGTATATATTAAAATAGTGATAGTTAAAATATGTCCTGTAGTTACCTTTAGCATGAGCTCTTCTGTTTAAAGTCATTTGGATGCTAACAAACCCTGGGGTATGTTTTCCTGAATTGGATATAATAAAAGTTAACTAATTAGCTCTTAGTATATAGATTAAAATTTACCCAATAATTTATTCTTGAGCTGTATAATGGTATTACTTTAATTCCTGGATTAGATTAGGGAAGTGAGAACAAAGATTTTGGAATGATATCTTGGAATAGGTAAAGAACACCAGAACCTATGTGTCTCCAAACATTCTTCTTTCTCCACTCTGTTTATATTTTATCAGTGGAATTAAATTGCCTCCTCTTATTTATTTGAGAAGGACTTGTTTATACACTCTTGAAAATTTCCTCCATAAAAAAATAAACATTTACAGATAATCAGTCACTTTTTTTAGGTACAACTGTAGTTACAGTTCCCTGATACATCTTAACTATGAGTAATGATGTCATGGATAATCAAAAGTTAAGGGTTAAACCTAATTTATTTTTAACCCTCAAATAGGACAAACTATTTTTCCAGAATTTTCATTATTCAACCATTTTATATATGTATATATACATAAATATTTTTGTTATTCAAGATTTTACTTAAACTCATTAGTCATTTACTTCTTGTCAACTGCATCAAAATTGTCAAATAAACTTCTGTATTACTTTTCCTACTGTCATATATCTTTTCCACTTCCAGTTCAAATGTAAATCTAGTCCATGATATTTTTTTTTTAAAGAAAAGTTCAATTTATTTGCATTTCTATGTGACCAAGTTTTAAAAATAGACTTTCTAAGTCAGCGACAGGTAACAGTCTAGATAGGGAACTCATACTTTTTATATATAGGGAACTATTGGACAAGATAGCCCATGATATTTTAAAGAATATTAATCTGAAATGACTGTCATTCCTCACTTTCTTAGTCAAAATAGGTGAAATTTTAAGGAGCTTTCTATTCTGGCTATGATTATTAACTATAGTGAAAATATAGTCTGGGTGTAATCCAGTATAAAACCAGACAAAATATATAAGGCAAGAGATTTAGACATTAGAAAAGAGGTAAAACTAAATAGTTTGTTCGGCTCTTTGTCCTTTGAGTCAGGACAAAAGCAATGTTGGCCCACCTGTGCCTTCTTCCTGTGGTCAGATTTTGGACTGTGACCTAATGATTTGAAGTCCAAACAGAGAACAGTGGCCTTGATGAACTGAGGAGGCAGAGACTGATCAGAAATTGGGACTACCAATACAATTAGAATTGGGGCAGCAGGGCACCAGAAGAATAAGGGACTGGGACAGAAGTCTGCATGTTAGTTTCTTGCAGGACCTTGCCAAGCATTTGGTTGCTTCTTGCATGAACCCTATCAAGAGTGGGTCCTGTTAAAATGAGAGTTAAACAGAGAGAGGTATCAGAGATCACACAGTTCTCAGAGATGGTGAAGGTCAGCCTAGTCAATGAGAGAGGACACCTCACTAAGCATTTCGGATGTTGGGTGTTCAGCTGAGACTCCAGAAAACCATTATTTAGAAATAAAGATCACATCATAAAGTAAGGACCATGCTGTTGAACTAAGGAATTTTAACTTTCTGCCAGGGGGGAAAAAAAAAAAAAGATCAGTACCCTTTTCAGGAAAATCATATAACATAGACTCCTTACAATCTATCATTTACAATGCTCATCATAAAATCTAAATTTACTGGACTCATGGCAAAACCAGAAAACTTAAAATAATCCATGGTTCAAATTAGCAACTGAAGATTTTAGGGCAGCTATTATATATAATAATCTTCTCTCTCTCTCCCTCTGTGTGTGTGTCTCCCCCTCCCTCTATCTCTGTCTCTTTCTGTACCTCTATTTCTATTTATATGTTTAACTCTTTATGCTTAATATTAAAGGCAAAGAGACCATAATGAGCAAACAGATTAGGATTATCAACAGAGATAAAGAACCTAGAAGAGAAACAATTACATGAAAATTCTGGAACTAAAAAGTACAATATCTGAAATAAATGGCACCACCAACAACAGCAACTGCAGCAGCAGCAGCAACAGTGAATTTGCTTAACAGGTGATTGCAGAGCTCTCAGAAAGGGTTATTCAATTTAAAGGATTATTCAAAATTTAAAATAATGAACAACAACTATTCAGTCTGAAAAAGAAAAAAAAAACTGAAAAAAAATTGAATCAAATTTGGTGACCTGTAGAACTATATTAAATATTCTAACATACATGCAATTAGAGACTCAGAAGAGGTAAATGGTACAGAAAATTTTGGGGAAAATAAAAAGTAATGTCCACAAGTTCCCAAATTTTGAGAAAGACATCAGCTAGAGGAAGTTATGGGGACCTCACACAAGATAAAGACAAAGAAAATCAGACCTATAAAAATCACAATTAAACTGAAAAAACAAAACAAAACAAAAACAAGTTGCATTACAACCTTTGTTTTCCACCAAGTAGCTGTGTAACATTGATCTGATTTTCTTGATTTCAGTCTTTTTTCCTTCTTATCTGTTTTAAAAACTGCTACTTTAAAAATTCCACAATAGTAAAGTTTTTTAACAATTTTAAGATACCAGTACTAAGTGGAATGTTGGAAGAAATATATCTGTAACATGATGCAATAATAAAGAAGGAGAAAGAATAGAAACAATGGATGATAGTTCCTTGTTAGCCACTATTATTATTATTAAAACAATAATAAAGTACAGCTGTTAAATATTATAGAAAAATTTCAGAAAACAATGTTATTTTAGAATGGAAATCACCCAGAGGAATTAAAAATTGATGCAAAGGAGCCATTGGAGAGAGAAATATTCAATATAGAGACAAGTGTTGGAGAATGTTTCCTAAGAATGCAAAACAACTAGCACCGTGAGTAGATCAAGGGTAACAGGCTAGCCTTGGAAAGGAAAAAGTATTGTTCTTCATCTGAGAAGATCAGGACATAGAAAACAATAGATACCCTTTCAGAAAACAATTTTAGATGTAGGGTTGGGAAATTGTGCAGTTCATGCCAAACAGTCTTTATTTGATCCGGATTGTACAAGATAAGGTGATCACTTGAGATTATAGGGGACAATGATAGAGATTCAGACTGGAAAAGAGTGTTAAAATTTAAAGTAACTGTTGTAGAAATGGAATATTTAGCTGACGCTGGATACATATAAAGACTCTTAGTTGACTTGAGTGTCTTGGCTTAAGATACAAAATCCTAAATATGTAACAATGTGGAGCCAAGCAAGTATGTATAATTTTTCTGGCGCCACTGAGCAGGCTGAGAAAAATGTGACCTCAAATTATTTTTCATGTGTAGGAAGTGCACAGGATAAGTGACAAAATTATGTTAATTTTCTAACTAGGAGATCTTATAGCAGAAGTTGACACCTTTTACTAATGAGCAGAAATTTTATACATAATCATCTGTAGCTAATTGAGTCCATGAAGTCACTTGTTCATGGAATTCACATGAGAGATGCTGTATCAGTTTCAGTGCCTGGCAGACAGTTATGGAAACACACAGCCAGTGAATTTATGTTGATAGTAGCATTGGGGGATTAGGTGCTGAAATTCTACTACTTCATAATTGGATTTGGGCACCTTCTCTTAATCTCCTCTAGATAAAACATAGCACTAGTAGCAAGTGGCATAGTACAGTATTACAAAGAGTTTTGTTAAGTGGCAATTGCTGCTGACACTATTGGCGTTTTTAGTACTTACAGGAAAGCACAGTACAGTTTAGAATAAAACAAACGGGCTTAAACTGAAGTGTTGCAAAAAGAAGGAATATCACCTGTAGTAGAAAACAAATTAGATCTTGCTATTTTTTAGGAAGTAAACTACATTTAAGGGTGTTTAAGAATTGATTTTATGTGGCTGCTTTGTTGTCATTGTTATTTTTGCTGCTGTTGTTTCAAATAAAAAGTGAAAAATGATAACTGATTTTCCAAAATATCTTAAAAAGGACCAGGAAATATTCATTAGTTACACATGTTATAAATATCTTGAAGAAGATCAAGATGTTAAATAGAAGATCAGAATGCTTACGGCAATTTCTTAATGGTCGATGTCAAATAGACTTAAGGCTACAGAACAGAAAGGAGCAAGTCTTCCCCTGTTTTTTTATGAAGACTGAAGACTAGTTGTTAAGTATAAGAGACAGGCTCTGAACCTTTTTTCTGGATGGATATTAAATTGGCTGAGGACTGTGGTTATGAAGTCAAAGTGTTGGGTTGAAAGATTTATGTGGTAGAAGGAATTTATTTAACCTCAGGGAGTATGATTATTTAATATTATTTGTAAAATACTCAAACCATCCTAAATCATGATTTATGTGCCACTTATATATTTAACATGATGAAATATTTAATGAGTTTTAAATGAAGTCATTTTGTAGAGATAGGATATATACAATTAATTTTATGATAGGTGACTATATTTCAAAGTCCAAAATAAAATTTCTTTCATTTTTAATAGGCTGCTTCACCATCAAATTCTATTTAAACTATAACCAAGAATAATGGTGGGTGCTCAGGGATTCTCTGAGTGGCATTTATGAGCAGCTTTTACTCCAAATCACTTTTTTATACCTACTGAAGACAGGAAAGATGGGAAGTGTCATGGAGAGGCTCATCAACTTCTCCACTGGTTCTTTTTTTTTTAATTTAATTTAATTAATTTTTTTTTTACAGCAGGTTCTTATTAGTCATCCATTTTATACACATCAGTGTATACATGTCAATCCCAGTCTCCCAATTCATCACACCACCACCCCCACCCCCCGCCGCTTTCCTCCCTGGTGTCCATACATTTTTTTCTACATCTGTGTCTCAATTTCTGCCCTACAAACCGGTTCATCTGTACCATTTTTCTAGGTTCCGCATATATGCATTAATATACGATATTGTTTTTCTCTTTCTGACTTAATTCACTCTGTATGGCAGTCTCTAGATCCATCCACGTCTCTACAAATGACCCAATTTTGTTCCTTTTTATGGCTGAGTAATATTCCTTTCTATATATGTACCACATCTTCTTTACCCATTCATCTGTTGATGGGCATTTAGGTTGCTTCCATGACCTGGCTATTGTATAGTGCTGCAGTGAACATTGGGGTGCATGTGTACTTTTGAATTATGGTTTTCTCTGGGTATATGCCCAGTAGTGGGATTGCTGGGTCATATGGTAATTCTATTTTTAGTTCTTTAAGGGACCTCCATACTGTTCTCCATAGTGGCTGTATCAGTTTACATTCCCACCAACAATGCAAGAGGGTTCCTTTTGTCCACACCCTCTCCAGCATTTGTTGTTTGTAGATTTTCTGAGGATGCCCATTCTAACTAGTGTGAGGTGATACCTCATTGTAGTTTTGATTTGCATTCCTTTAATAATTAGTGATGTTGAGCAGCTTTTCATGTGCCTCTTGGCCATCTGTATATCTTCTTTAGAGAAATGTATATTTAGGTCTTCTCCCCATTTTTGGATAGGGTTTTTATTTTTTTTTTAATATTGAGCTGTATGAGCTGTTTATATATTTTGGAGATTAATCCTTTGTCCATTGATTCGTTTACCAATATTTTCTCCCATTTTGAGGATTGTCTTTTCATTTTGTTTATGGTTTCCTTTGCTGTGCAAAAGCTTTTAAGTTTCATTAGGTCCCATTTGTTTATTTTTGTTTTTATTTCCATTACTCTAGGAGGTGGATCAAAGAAGATATTGCTGTGATTTATGTCCAAGAGTGTTCTTCCTATGTTTTCCTCTAAGAGTTTTATAGTGCCCAGTCTTAAATTTAGGTCTCTAATCCATTTTGAGTTTATTTTTGTTTATGGTGTTAGGGCGTGTTCTAATTTCATTCTTTTACATGTAGCTGTCCAGTTTTCCCAGCACCACTTATTGAAGAGACTGTCTTTTCTCCATTGTATATCCTTGCCTCCTTTGTCATAGATTAGTAGACCATAGGTGCGTGGGTTTATCTCTGGGCTTTCTATCCTGTTCCATTGATCTATATTTCTGTTTTTCTGCCAGTATCATATTGTCTTGATTACTGTAGCTTTGTAGTATAGTCTGAAGTCAGGAAGTCTGATTCCTCCAGCTCCGTGTTTTTCACTTGAGACTGCTTTGGCTATTCAGGGTCTTTTGTTTCTCCATACAAATTTTAAGATTTTTTGTTCTAGTTCCATAAAAAATGCCATTGGCAATTTGATAGGAATTGCATTGAATCTGTAGATTGCTTTGGGTTAGTAGAGTCATTTTCACAATGTTGATTCTTCCAATCCAAGAACATGCTATATCTCTCCATCTGTTGGTATCATCTTTAATTTCTTTCATCAGTGTCTTATAGTTTTCTGCATGCAGGTCTTTTGTCTTCCTTGGTAGGTTTATTCCTAGGTATTTTATTCTTTTTGTTGCAGTGGTGAGTGGGAGTATTTCATTAATTTCTCTTTCAGATATTTCATTATTAGTGTATAGAAATGCAAGAGGTTTCTGTGCATTAACTTTGTATCCTGAAAGTTTCCCAAATTCATTGATTAGCTCTAGTAGTTTTCTGGTGGCATCTTTAGGCTTCTCTATGTATAGTATCATGTCATCTGCAAACAGTGACAGTTTTACTTCTTCTTTTCCAATTTGTATTGTTTTATTTCTTTTTCATCTCTGATTGCCATGGCTAGGACTTCCAAAACTATGTTGAATAACAGTGGTGATAGTGGACATCCTTGTCTTGTTCCTGATCTTAGAGGAAATGCTTTCAGTTTTTCACCATTGAGAATGATGTTTGCTGTGGGTTTGTCATATATGGCCTTTATTATGTTGAGATAGGTTCCCTCTATGTGCACTTTCTGGAGAATTTTATCATAAATTGGTGTTGAATTTTGTCAAAAGCTTTTTCTGCATCTATTGAAGTGATCATATGGTTTTTATTCTTCAATTTGTCGATATGGTGTATCACTTTGATTGATTGGCGTATATTGAAGAAGCCTTGCATCCATGGGATAAATCCCACTTGATCATGGGGTATGATCCTTTTAATGTGTTGTTGGATTCTGTTTGCTAGTATTTTGTTGAGTATTTTTGCATCTATATTCATCAGTGATATTGGTCTGTAATTTTCTTTTTTTGTAGTATCTTTGGTTTTGGTATCAGGGTGATGGTAGCCTCATAAAATGAGTTTGGGAGTGTTCCTTCCTCTGCAATTTTTTAGAGGAGTTTGAGAAGGATGGGTGTTAGCTCTTCTCTAAATGTTTGATAGAATTCACCTGTGAAGCCATCTGGTCCTGGGCTTTTGTTTGTTGGAAGATTTTTAATCACAGTTTCAATTTCATTACTTGTTCATATTTTCTGTTTCTTCCTGGTTCAGTCTTGGAAGGTTATACCTTTTTAAGAATTTGTCCATTTCTTCCAGGTTGTCCATTTTATTGGCATAGAATTGCTTGTGGTAGTCTCTTAGGATGCTTTCTATTTCTGCAGTGTCTTTTCTAACTTCTTCTTCATTTCTAATTTTTATGAGTTGAGTCCTCTTCCTCTTTTCCTTGATGAATCTGGCTAATGGATATTTTTTTTCTTCTCATTGTATTGAGCTATAGTTGACATACTGCACTGTATTGAGGTATAGTTGACATACAGCATGATGATATGACTTAACATGCATCATGAAATGATTACCACAGTAAGTTTAGTGAATATACATCATCTCATATAGATACACAAAAACAGAAGAAAAAAATTTTCTTGTCCTTATAATAAGAACTCCTGTGATTTTTAAAAAAATTTTTTTAACATCTTTATTGGAGTATAATTGCTTTACAATGGTGTGTTAGTTTCTGCTTTATAACAAAGTCAACCTGTTATACATATACCTATAACCCCATATCTCTTCCCTCTTGCATCTCCCTCTCTCCCACCCTCCCTTTCCCACCCCTCTAGGTGGTCACAAAGCACCGAGTTTATCTCCCTGTGCTATGTGGCTGCTTCCCACTAGCTATTTGTTTTACACTTGATAGTGTTTATATGTCCATGCCACTCTCTCATTTTGTCCCTGCTTACCCTTCCCCCTCCCCGTGTCCTCAAGTCCATTCTCTAGTAGTGGCTAATGGTTTATCAATTTTGTTTATCTTCTCAAAGAACCACCTTTTAGTTTTATTGATCCTTGCTATTGTTTTCTTTTTCATTTATTGTTTCTATTTCATTTATTTCTGCTCTGATCATTATGAGTTCTTTTCTTCAGCTACCTTTGGGTTTTATAGTTTTTTCTTTCTCTAGTTCCTTTAGGTGTAAGGTTAGATTGTTTATTTGAGATTTTTTTGTTTCTTAAAGTAAGCTTGTATAGCTATAAACTTCTCTGTTAGAACTGCTTTTGCCACATCCCATAGGTTTTGGATCGTCGTGTTTTCATTGTCATTTGTCTCTAGGTATTTTTTGATTTCCTCTTTGATTTTTTTCAGTGATCTCTTGATTATTTAGTAACATATTGTTTAGTCTCCATGTGTTTGTGTTTTTTACATTTTTTTCCCCGTAATTGATTTCTAATCTCATAGAGTTGTGTGCAGAAAAGATGCTTCATATGATTTCAGTTTTCTTAAATTTACTGAGGCTTGATTTGTGGCCCAAGATGTGATCTATTCTTGAGAATGTTCCATGCACACTTGAGAAGTGTAATCTGCTGTTTTTGGTTGGAATGTTCGATAGATATCAATTTAATCTATCTGGTCTGTTGTGTCATTTAAAGCTGGTGTTTCCTTATTAAATTTCTGTTTGGGTGATCTGTCCATTGGTGTAAGTGAGGTGTTAAAGGGCCCCACAATTATTGTGTTACTGTCAATTTCCTCTTTATAGCTGTTAGCAGTTGCCTTATGTATTGAGGTGCTCCTATGTTGGGTGCATATATATTTATAATTGTTATATATTCTTGGATTGATCCCTTGATCATTATGTAGTGTCCTTTTTTGTCTGTTGTAACATTCTTTATTTTAAAGTTTATTTTATCTGATATGAGTATTGCTACTCCAGTTTTCTTTTGATTTCCATTTTCATGGAACATATTCTTACATCCCCTCACTTTCAGTGTGTATATGTGTCCCTAGGTCTGAAGTTGTTCTCCTGTAGACAGCATATATATGAGTCTCTTTTTTGTATCTATACAGCAAGCCTGTGTCTTTTGGCAGGAGCATTTAATTCATTCACGTTTAAGGTAATTATCGATATTCATGTTCCTATTGCCAGTTTCTTAATTGTTTTGGGTTTGTTTTTGTAGGGCCTTTTCTTCTCTTGTGTTTCCTGCCTGCAGAAATTCGTTTAGCATTTGTTGTAGAGCTGGTTTGGTGGTGCTGAATTCTCTTAGCTTTTGCTTATCTGTAAAACTTCTGATTTCTCCATCGAATCTGAATGAGATCCTTGCTGGGTAGAGTAATCTTAGTTGTAGGTTCTTCCCTTTTATCACTTTAAGTATACCATGCCACTCCCTTCTGGCTTGTAGAGTTTCTGCTGAGAAATCAGCTGTTAACCTTATGGAAGTTCCCTTGTATGTTATATGTCATTTTTCCCTTGCTGCTTTCAACAATTTTTCTTTTCTTTGTTAATGTTTGCCAATTTGATTACTACGTGTCTTGGCGTGTTTCTCCTTGGGTTTATCCTGCCTGGGACTCTCTGTCCTTCCTGGACTTGGGTGGCTATTTCCTTTCTCAGGTTAGGGAAGTTTTTGACTATAATCTCTTCAAATATTTTATCGGGCCCTTTCTCTCTCTCTTCTCCTCTGGGACCCCTATAATGTGAATGTTGTTGCATTTAATGTTGTCCCAGATGTCTCTTAGGCCGTCTTCGTTTCTTTTCATTCTTTTTTCTTTATTCTGTTCTGCAGCAGTGAATTCCACCATTTTGTCTTCCAGGTCACTTATCCCTTCTTCTGCCTCAGTTATTCTGCTATTGATTCCTTCTAGTGTATTTTTCATTTCAGTTATTGTATTGTTCATCTCTGTTTGTTTGTTCTTTAATTCTTCTAGGTCTTTGTTAAACATTTCTTGCATCTTCTCGATCTTTGCCTCCATTCTTTTTGTGAGGCCCTCGATCATCTTCACTGTCATTATTCTGAATTCTTTTTCTGGAAGGTTGCCTATCTCCACCTCATTTAGTTGTTTTTCTGGGGTTTTATCTTGTACCTTCATCTGATACATAGCTCTCTGCCTTTTCATCTTGCTTTTTTGTGAATGTGGTTCTTCTTGGTTCTGCTGTCTTCTCTGTGGTGGATGAGGCTTGTGGAAGTTTCCTGATGGGAGGGACTGGTGGTGGGTAGAGCTGGCTGAATTCCCAATTGTATCCTATATGTTCAGTGGACATTTGACTCTCTATTTTTATGTGAAGCTCAGATTGAGATAGAAACTCAGCTCTATTATATGCATGTGTGGAGGCACTTCTTATATTTAATCTAAAAATTATATACACTCGATACTTTAATTTAATTACTCCATTAAGAATGATTTAGCACCTAATATGTAGCAACTTCTGTGTTCAGGACCACAACTTCTAATATGATTCCTATTTGGTGTTGCTATCTTGGAGCTCTCAGCTGGTAGGGGAAACAAACTTACAAGGTGGTATTTTATTTACTATCATAAAGGTGTTATATATATTATGTTTGGGGAACTCAGAGGGTAGAACCAAATCTAAGCACTGGGTGAAAATTTAATTAATTTTATATTTCCTGACTGATTCCCAAATCATAAAGAAAATTAATCATAGGCAAGCTGAATCATTTACAATTTCATTATATTTGAAATGTCCTAGAAAGGTTTCTTATTCAGTCAAACATCATTAAGCCTTTTCTTCAAATAAAATATATTTATAAAGCAGATGTTCTTCATTTTTTGAAGCTGTAAATATGAATGTACTTCACATAACAAGTTATGACTGGAGGCCTGTTATTTCTTCACCACTTGCTTTTACCTTCCATCCTCCTCCTTATTGGAGATTCAGAACACTGAGAACAATGTTGAGAATCCTGACCCAGAAGGTTGTTTCTGGGATTCCCTTCATACAGAGTAATATAACAGAGTTAAACACAAATAACATAGCAGGCCCATTCTAGTTTATCATTCTTTTAAAATTTGTTGTGTTTAACATAAAAGTCCAAGATAAGAGTATATATAACATTTATATATATATATATATATATATATATATATATATATATATATGACATTTCTATGCCTTACATTTGGGCAAAAGGGACTATCTAAATTATTGATGAATAATGTGTAACCTCTGATTTTCTTGAAGCTCAGGGCTTTGACAGTGCATTTCAAGATCTGATTTTAGGTTTATCTTATTTTAAAGAGATAATTTCATTCTGAGATCAAACTCAACCTGTCTTCCACAGTGTCCCATGGAATTCATCAGTGGTCCCCTATCCCTGTCTAAGAGGCCATAATAGCTACTTGGGTTTACCTGCATGTGGGTATAGTAACCATAGACTGCTTGAAATGGGAAGTGGAAAGGAGTGGTGAGAGAACTCAGAAACTGATCCCTGAGCCCATAAAAACAAATATTGTAATGTGAGTTTGCCTGACATTCATGATTATTCATGGTTCAGTGTTGTGCATGATGGTGAGTGCAGCCATATAGAAGAGGGTGATGGGAGAGAATTCCCTGGGTTTGGGTTGGGGAGCAGGGACTGATGAAGACTATTTCAGAAATATGCTCTATATTTCTGCCTCAGATGTCACCAAGAGAAAAATGATAGATTGAATTTAGCATATTTATTTAGGTGTTAAAAAAAAAACTTCAAAGCATCTGAACATCAACACTTATATAAAAAGGGAACATTGTTATCCTATTATGTAATCTATTTTAATAAAGCATCATTTATTTTTAACAAAATATATTTTTTAGTAATGGGGGTAAAATAATTATGATTACAATATTTAAAGAGAGCTGCAGATCTCACATTTGCAGATTTCTAAAATACACCTTTTTTATTAGGACATTTATTTAATTGCTTTATTAGAGAGCAAATAGAAGTGTCTTAGCAAGGTAAAATTCATTTTCTCAAGCACACAAAAGTCTAAGCTGATAGGTGGCTTATGGGGCAGGACACCTCAGCTACAGGAGGTCTTACAGGTACACAGGCTCTTTCTACCCTCTTGCTTCATCATCTCCATCTGCACAGCCAGTTTCGGCTCACCCTTTGTCCATATCAGCCCGTAGGATGGAGGAAAGAGGAAAAAGGGAAACAGTTTCCCATGAAGGATATGATTAAGAAATTGTACATATAATTTTCCCTCACATCCCGCTGAACAGGATTGAATTCTACATTAAGTCCTTGCTGCAAGAGGGGCTGTAAAATGTTCTTGCTAGCTAGGTAGCACTAAGCATAACAAAACTCAGATTTCTCTTACTAGGGGGAGAATGGAAATTGAGGGAATCAACTGAATGAATAGTTTATTCTTTTTACCTAGTGTGATAACTGACAGTGAGGAAATATTCAAATGGAGAAGATTTTCAGCAGTTATTTAGTTACATTGCGAGTGTCATATGGATATAAACTCAAAGTCAGGGAAATCAAGGCAGTTGATAATACTCAAAATTCAAAAGTTTTAATAAGAAATAATTTAAGAATTCTAATATGTTTTCAGAATGACTTTCTCAGTTACTGTTTTACTTATTTAATGTTGATTCCTCTAGTATTATTCCTCTAGTATTATCAACCACTTTTCAAATCATTATATGAAGAGAAATGTTAAAAGTAGAATTCGTTTTGACAATATGTAAACATTCTGACTATCATCATAGATTTCAATAAATTTGATCTGTTAATTACTTCTTTCGGGTTATATTAGATTATTTTTATTTAAATTTCTAGTTTTGTAAAACACAGTAAATTTCTATGACATAAGCAAATCTTTAAAGAGAGAAATGGGAAATAAGTAATATGCCTTATCTCAATAGAAGGTTGGAAAGTATGAATTACTTTTTTTAAAATTTTGCTGAATTTCTGAATTTCAATCAGCTTTGATGTAACAACTGTTGGTTGACCTGATTAAAGTGATCCTCTCATCCAGTTGATTTAAGGCTACTTTGCTGCTACCAAAGAATGTAAAATATGTTCTATTCTAGACAACCATCTGGCCCCTAAATTCAAAACTTTACTTGACTACAGTTCTAGGAAACAGTCTTTTTGTTTCTAATTAAATTATGTTTTACTCTGTTGTATATAAAACTCCTTACGGTTTGGCAAATACTTTTTTTTCAACTTACGTAAATAATTTCCCTTCATCATGAATTTTACCTGAATAAATCAGGTGGAACTGTTAGTAGAACGTCAATCATCGTGAATAACAGATTCTGAAGTTTTCAGAGAACTGTGACAAGAAAGAGAGAAAGATAAAAAGGAAGAGAGGAAGGGAGAGAGAGGAAAGAGGAGAGAGGGAAAAGAAAGAAAAAATAAGAAAGGAAGGAAAGAAAAACAATATTTCAGATGAAAATAATTTATGTAACCGTGTTTTTCAGACAGGATCACATTCTATACTGATAATCTGATAGATAAAGTATACTTCAAGATTTCTACAGATTATTGATATTTCTACCCCATCTTTTTGAGCATCCAGTGAAGTTTCCTTCAGTTATTTTTGTGGCAGTATTGATACTTTTTGTGTTTACCTTGGTGACATAGACAGTTCATATTAGTATTGAAGAGATTATTGTAGTAATTCTGTTGTAGAGATATTATTGCTCTACATTATTGTACCATTTTAGGCTCTAAATGGTGGTCTCCAGTGGTGGTTTGTATTGATGATTTCCAGTACAATCCCTGAAAGTTGCTTTTGAAAGTTTTACATGTTCTGACAGTATTTATAGAGTTCATATTGTGGTGTTCCCTGTGTCAGGAGCTGGAGATAATGAGTTAAATCATATTGATATGGTATTTGTTCTCAAGTAAGAGTCTACTTAATAAAAGGGAAGTTCCTGGTTCAGGCTTTAAATTCAGTATAAACAAACAAAATTTCCCTCTTATTTAAACGTGTTTTTAATTATAAGTGTAGAAAATTATTTTTGAAAATCAAACGATATAGAAATGTGCAAAAGAAAAATTTAAAGCAGCCATCCCTAATATTCATCATGCTTTGAGTAACACTTGAGTGTGCTATTTATCCTTCCTGACATGCACACAGATATGCATGTTGACATACACATATATTTTATATATATTATATATATATACATGCATACATATTGACATATTTTCCATTTATAGCGAAATGGGTTTCTACTATATATGTGTTTCTGCAATGTATTGTTTTTCACTTGGCAATATAGACACACCTCATTTTATTGTGCCTCACTTTATTGTGCTTCACTTTATTGCACTTTGCAGATACTGTTTTTTTACAAATTGAATGTGGCAACTGTGCATCAAGCAAGCCTATCAGCTGCATTTGTTCAACAGCATTTGCCCCACTTTGTGTCTCTGTGTGACATTTTGGTAATTCTCACAATATTTCTAACGTTTGCATTACGATTATATTTGTTGTGGTGATCTGTGATCAGTGATCTTTGATGTTACTATTATACTATGACTTGCTGAAGGATCAGATGACGGTTAGCATTTTTTAGCAATAAAGTATTTTTAATTAAAATATATGCATTCTTTTAGACATAATGCTGTTGTACACTTAATAGGTTACAGTGTAGTATAAACATAACCTTTGTATGCACTGGGAATCCAAAAACTTTGTGTGACCTGCTTTACTGTTGTATTTTCTTTAACACAGTGGTTTGGAACTGAACTCACAATATCTTGGAGGTATGTCTGAATATTCTTAACTCCTATGTCAATTCCTAGAAATCTACAAAAGCATTTTAATGCTTGCATAGCATTCAAAGGTAGGGTTATATCATATTTTACATCATATTTAATTTGCCCCTGTTATATATTTAGTTCATGTTGTCTACAATTTTTGTTGTCATATATTATGTGACAACAAACTCATATATGTATATACACACACATGCGTACATTTACATGTTGTGTTTTCTTTCTAGTTTTCTCTTCTTTTTTTTTTTTTTTAAACAAATATTATAATCATTTACTCTGTGGGAATTCACTGGTTGAATTTCCTGAGATCTCTGCTTTGAGGGAACTAACCTCCTAGAGGAGACAGATAATAAGTAAATGAATACATGAATTTGATTATCACAGACTGTGATAAATTTTTGCTGAATGATCAAGATTTTACTGAGAATATAACATTTGAATAAATAAAGATTGACTTCTGGTTTCCAGTCTGGCATGGCATATAAGAAACTTGGAATTCATCTCTTCTGTACATGTAAGACAAAAGCTGAAGAAACTGAAAATCAACACCTCTTTTTAGATCCATCAGAGGACTAATGTCTTAAGGCAAACCACTTTGCCCCAAATTGAGGAGACACACAGGTAGATAGAGAGTCACATCTTACCACAGCAGAAAACACCGAACCAGTACCTGGACAGGAAAACCTAAACTATAATTAACAAATTGATGGAGACTCATCGTGGACAAGTTTGAGAGTTAAAAATTCTGGGGAGGAGGATGATTCTTTAGTATGAGTCCACATTTTTTTTGAGTTTTACCTCCAGGAGCTCTATCAGTTTCTTACAGTGAATTTAGAGAAAAAAAATCTCTCATGCTTCTGGCAATATGGACATGAACTGAACAGCACCAACAATCAACTGGATCTAACTGACATCTGTTATAAACCAAATGTTTATGTCACCCCCCAAAAAAATTAATATGTTGAAATTCTAAACCTCAATATGATGGTATTAAGAGGTGGGGCCTTTGTGAGGGGGGGTGATTATGCGGAACCCTCATGAATAGGATTAGTGCCCTTATGAAAGAGCCCCAGAGAATTCTCTTGCTCTCCTTCTGACATGTGGGTACAAAATGAGAAGATGACCATCAATGTATTATGAAGAGGGACCTCACCTCTTTATCAGAACCCAATTGTCATCAGAACTTGACCATGCTGGCACCCTGCTATCAGACTTTCAGCCTACAGAATTGTAAGAAATAAAATTCTGTTGTTTATAAACCACCTGGTCTAGGTATTCTGTTATAGCAGCCTGAACACACTTATACAACATCTATAGACTATGTCATGCAACAGTGGAATACACATTCTTTTCAAACTCACAGGGAACACTAAACAAGAGAGACCACATTTGGGGACATAAAGCATACCTTAGCAAAATGAAAAGAATTGAAATCATATAAAATATCTTCTCTTACCTCAATGGAATTAAACTAGAAACATAAAGATAGCTAGAAAATTCCAAAATACTTGGAGATTAAACAGCACACTTCTAAATAACACAGAGGTCAAAGAAATCTCAAGAGAAATTAAAAATATTTTGAACTAAATAAAAATGACAATATAACTTAAAATTTGTGGGATGCAGCAAAAGCAGTGATTAAAGGGGAAGTTGGAGCATTGAATGTTTATATTTTAAAAATAAGAAAGATCTACAATCATAATCCAAGCTTTAACCTTAGGAAACAAGAAAAAAGAAGAGCAAATTAAGCACAAAGTAAGCTGTAGAATAAAAATAAAAATTAGAGCAGGAATCAATGAAACCAAAAAAAAGAAACCAGTGAAAAAAACTCAACAAACCCAGAAGCTGGTTCTCTAAAAATATCAATATAATAGAGAAAAATCCCATCGTGCTAAATACTGTAAAAGTATTCTAATCAGTGTGAACCAGAGCTAAGCCAATAATAGAATAAGCTTTAGAATTTTGAGGAAATGCAAAGAAGTTAGTATGACTGGAGCTCTAGATCATGAGGGAGTAAATCAGAAGTTAATTCATGTACCGCTTTGTAGAGAATAGTAAGGGGTTTGCATTCCTTCTAAGAAAAACAGAAAGTCCTTTGAAAATTTAAGGAGATGACTTGTACATATTTTAGCAATCATTTTGACAATGTTGAGAAAGATTGAAGACAAGCATGTTTATAAACAAGAAAACCAGTAATTTAGCTTTTGCAGAAGTTTAGTTTATAATGATGATGATTTGATTGTAAAGCAATTATACTCCAATAAAGATGTTAAAATAAATAAATAAATAAATAAAATGCTGGTGATTTGGATGTTGGAGTGGTAGCCAAAGTAAAGAGAAACTATTGTCTTCAAGATATAAAATTATCGAGAATATATTCCGAGAAACACACTGCTCAAAGAATTTGTAAATTCTTAATTTGGAGAGGAACTGTGAAGTTATATTCCAAAAATCCACTATTTAATTACATTCCAGCCAATAAGGTATAAGTAATGAATGGTCAGTAATATTCTTTACCATTTATTTTCGGTCTGTCACTTTTCCCTCAAAAATTTCATGACTCTACTTCCCACAGTCAGTAGTTAAAGCTGAATGTCTCTAATTTGAGTGCAATTCCCACTTTAGCTATCATGCTGTGCTTTTCATTTGAGGAATTTGTTCAGAGACCTATAATTACCTTAGTCAACTTGTGTAATAATGTACTGTCACATTTTTTATGCTTTCTAACCAGGGATATATTGTTTCGCTTATATTCGCTATGAATTTTAGTTCCAGAAAAGTTCTTCCTTTGTGCGGTGTCAAAACTCAGGGATACAGGAAAATTGAAAGACTTGTGTCACCATGAGTAGTTGTCTGAGCATGTGTAATAATATCCGTTTGTCATCTGACGCAGAAATTTCAGGGAGTTGGTCTGATTCAGATAGAAGATTAAAAATACCAACTTACAAATTTGATCCTCTGTTCCTCCTACATGATATTGTCTTCAGAGCCAATCCTAATCAAAAATGCCAGTTAAATTTGAATTTCATAATTATGTTAGAAAAAGAACAGAAAAATTCTCATTATTTCATAATTCATAAAATTAATTCCTATAAAAACTTGACATAAAATTTACTAAAATATCAGTGTTCCTTATTTTGCCATGATAAATCTAAGCTGTGTTTTCAAAAGGGACTAATGAGCCTGCAAATTGAATAATCTATTTTCTTTTCTTGATAGAACAGAACTCTGCTGATTTGGGGAAAAAAACACATTTTATTTAAATTAATGCCCTAATGCCTAGGTCAGGCTTGGGTAGTAAGAGGAATTCAGTAAATATTTATTGAACAAATGGATAAAAGATGATTATTTAGAAAATTTAGCATAGTAAAATGGATCTTTAAATAACAGCTTTATTGAGATATAATTCATCAACCATAAACTCACTCATTTAAAAAATACACTATTTTTTAGTTTTTTCACAGAGTTGCACAATACTGATACCACAATCAATTTTAGAATATTTCATCTTCCCCCACCAAAAAACGAAACAGCCATTAAGACCCACTCATGCACTCATAGCTCTCCAACCCCACCATGGTCACTGTAGGAAATGATTAATCTGCTTTCTGCCTCTATAGATTTATACACACACACAAACACACACCCATATGATATGTGTATTTCGTGACTAACTTCTTTTACTTAATATTTTCAAGGTTCATCAAGGTTGTAACCTGTATCAGTACTTCATTACTTTTATAGCCAAATACTATTCCATTTTATGAATATGCCACATTTTATTTATGCATTCTTCAGTTGATAAATATTCATGTTGATTCCACATTTTTGGCTACTACGAATAATGCTGCTATGAACATTTGTATACATGTTTTGTGTGGATTTTTGTTCTATTCTCTTGGGCAATATACCTAGGAGTGGAATTTCTGGGTCATAAAATAACACTCTGTTTAAGCTTAGGGAATGCCAGACTATTTTCCAAAGCAGATGCACAATTTTACATTTCTGCCAGCAGTATATGAGGGATTTACGTTCTTCATTTTCTCATTAAAACTTGTTATTATCTGAATTTTTAATTCTAGTGGATGTGAAGGGGGATCTGATTGTGGTTTTTATTTGAATTTCTCTGGTGGCTAATTGCTTACCATCAGATTTTCATTTTTCTAAAGTTCTGTTTACTTTTTAACTTAACTCAGAGTCAGCTTCCTCAAACTCTATTCTAACTAAAGTCAGTTTCCTCAGGAAGAGCTTCACAGCTCTGGTAACATGAATGACTCAGGTAGAACAATTACTCTATGTCTGTGGCTGGGTGGAGGAAGAGAGTCCCAGATATCTGAGCTTTAGCTGTTTATACCTAGAATAGAGCTTCTGCAACACAGAACTAGAATAGAGGATAAATGCTAGTTGCCTACCCCTCTGAAAAGACAGTACTCTCTCTCCCCATGTTCCAAGTAAAGGGAAGTTCCAAGTCCTTTACTTGGAACATGGGGAGAGAGAGTACTGTCTTCCTGGCCATATTCATCTGTCTGGACCTTCTGCCATGCTGAGTTGGTGTGCTTGGGCATGGAGGGTGTGGTGGGGTGGAGCTGGATATGGCTCAAGTGTCATCACTGTCCTTACAGAGAATTTAGAAATAAATAAAAATTATATGTAAAAATGTAGCTGTCCAGTTTCCCCAGCACCACTTACTGAAGAGACTGTCTTTTCTTCATTGTGTATTCTTGCCTCCTTTGTCATATATTAATTGACCATAAGTGTGTGGGTTTATTTGGGGGGTTTCTATCCCATTCCATTAATCTATTTGTCAGTTTTTGTGCCAGTACCATAGTGTTTTGATTATAGTAGCTTTGTAGTATAGTCTGAAGTCAGGGAGTGTGATTCCTCCAGCTCTTTTCTTTTTTGGCCACGCCATGTGGCTTGAGGGATCTCAGTTCCCTGACCAGGGATTGAACAATAGCCATAGTAGTGAAAGCACTGAATCCTAACCAGTAGACCACCAGGGAACTCCCTCTAGCTCCATTCTTCTTTCTCAAGCTCCGTTCTTCTTTTGTCTATTTGGGTCTTTTGTGTTTCGATACAAATTTTTAAATTTTTTGTTCTAGTTCTGTAAAAAAAAATTCCATTGTTAACTTGATAGGGATTGCATTGAATCTGTAGATTGCTTTGGGTAGTATGGTCATTTTAACAATATTGATTCTTCCAATACAGTGTATACTTTTCCATCTGTTTGTGTTGTCTTCAATTTCTTTCATCAGCATCTTATATTTTTTCAGAGCACAGGTCTTTTGCCTCCTTATCTATGTTTATTCCCAGGTATTTTATTCTCTCTGATGATATAGTAAATGGGATTGTTTCCTTAATTTCCCTTTCTGACATTTTGCTGTTAGTGTATAGTGATGCAACAGAATTCTGTGTATTAATTTTGTATCCTGCTACTTCACTGAATTCATTGATGAGTTCTAGTAGTTTTCTGGTAGCATCTTTAGGATTTTGTATGTATAGTATCATGTCATTGGCAAACAGTGACAGTTTTACTTCTTCCTTTCCAATTTGGATCCCCTTTATTTTTTTCTTCTCTGATTTCCATGGCTAGGACTTCCAAAACTATGTTGAATAAAAGTGGTGAGAGTGAGCATTCTTGTCTTGTCCCTGATCTAAGTGGGTATGCTTTCAGCCTTTCACCATTGAGTATGATGTTAGTGGTGAGTTTGTCATATATGGCCTTTATTATGTTGAGGTATGTTCCCTCTATGCCCCATTTTCTGGAGAGTTTTTGTCATAATGAATGTTGAATTTTATCAGAAGTTTTCCTTCATCTATTGAAATGATTATCTGCTTTTGATTCTGCAGTTTGTTAATGTGGTGTATCACACTGATTTATTTGTGGATATTGAAAAATCCTTAAACCCTGGGAAAACCCAGGGTTGAAAACCCTAGGATAAATCCCACTTGATCATGGTGTATGATCCTTTGAACATATTGTTGGAGTCAGTTTGCTAGTATTTTGTTGAAGATTTTTGCATCTATATTCATCAGTGTTATTGGCTTGTAATTTTGTTTCTTGTGGTATCATTGTCTGGTTTTGGTATCAGGGTGGTGCTGGCCTCATAGAATTTGTTTGGAAGTATTCCTTTCTCTGCAAGTTTCTGGAATAGTTTCAGAAGCATAGGTGGTTACTGTTCTCTAAATGTTTTGTGGAATTCACCTGTGAAGCCATCTGGTCATGGACTTTTGTTTGTTGGGAGTATTTTAATCACAGATTCAATTTCAGTACTTGTAATTGGTCTGTTCATATTTTCTATTACTTCCTGATTCAGTCTTGGGAGATTGTACCTTTCTAAGAATTTGCCCATTTCTTCTAGGTTGTCTATTTTATCATTGTATAGTTGCTTGTAGTAGTTTCTTATAATTCTTTTTATTTCTGTGACTAAATAAATAAATACAAATTAAAAAAACATCTCCCATGCAGAGAAATTCTAAATCATTTATGTAAAACTACCCTCAAGGATGTGGAGCAAACCTCTTTTCTTCTTAACTATGGCTATGCAGAATGACTTCTGGCCAAAGAGTATAGAATGGGGAAAAGCATAACTTTTCAGTGAAAAACTTGATGAATACTATCTCAGCCAGGTGATCAATGTCAATATCAGTGGTAATTAGGCATGTTGATAGTATGTGCCCTTGATATGATTTGAGAGAATGGCACTTCACCTCTCTGGTCTTCTTCCTGAAAACCCATAATCCCAATCTAATGAGAACAACATTAGATACGTCCCCATGAGGGAATTTCTACAAAATACCTGCTACTTCTTAAAACTGGCGAAGTCATTAAAAAATTTTTTTTTTTAAATCTAGTAGACTGTCACAGCCAAGAGAAGCCTAAGGAAATATGAGTACTAAATGTAATGGGGGATCCTAGGTGTGATCCTGGAACCGAAAAAGTACACTAGGTAAAAACTAAAAAATCTGAATAAATTATAGACCTCAGTTAATAATAATGGTTATGTGTCAATACTGTCTTATTGTGACAAATTTATCATGTAAAATGGTAATAGGGAAAATTAGATTTTTGGATACAGGAACACACTATACTATCTTTAAAAATTTACTCTAAAATTATTTATAATAAAGACATTTTTGAAAATCAAACTAGTTCTTGTGGATCCAGTGCAATGTTATTGCTACAAACAGGAACATCTCCTATAAGGATCAACTTCTCTTTTTTACAACCAGTAGCTATGATTTGCTTTTTAATAGAGATCTGGTACTGAGCAAAGAATTAAAATATATTTATGTCACACATTAAGTTTAGGTTACCTTATAATTACTAGATGACTATTAAATATGGTAGAAATTATTGTCTGAATATTTTATAGAGGATATTTTCAAGTATAAAATTATCATATGAGAGATACACATTATGAACATGTGTGCTTCAATAGAAACATTTTACTAATTTTGCCTTAAAATGCTTTTTCATAAAGAGCATCCAGTATAATGTGAAGTATACATTTGGTCCTCATTGAACTTAATATATTTTCAGTGTCTTCTTTATTCCCTTTCATTTTACAAATTTCAAGTTTACACTGATTTATAAAAATTATCTTTTATCTAGATTCTCTTTTAAATTTTGCTTTAGCTCTCTTGCTCTACTATATAAATTTATTTATTTGTTTGCTAGTTTGTTTTTCAGACACTGAGTGATTAAGTGGACATCATGACACTTCCCCCCTAAAATTCTGTGTATATCTATATATGCATATCATAAGAATAAGACCATTCTCCTACATAAACAGAATATCATTATATGACATTAGAAAATTAGCAACAATCTCAGAAAATATCCAATATATAGTACATTTTCAAATATCCTCAACTGTCACAAAATGTCTTTTACTGATATTTATAAAGTAAGAATTCAGTCACAGCTCCTGAATTGCTTTAATTGTTATGACTTTTTGTGTATTTAATCCAGAATTCCCCCTTACATTTTAGACCCTGAATAGCCAAAGCAATCTTGAGAAAGAAGAACAAAGCTGGAGGCATTGGATTTCCTAATTTCAAACGATATTATAAAACTATAGTAACAAAAACAATATGGCACTGGCATAAAAAGACATAAATCAATGGAACAGAATAGAGAGCCCAGAAATAACCCACACATATATCGTTAATTGTTTAATGAAAAGGAACCATGAATATACAATGAGGGAAGGATACTCTCTTTAATAAATGATGCTGGGAAAACTGGATAACCACACAGAGAACAATAAAACTGGACCCCTATCTTACACCATCCACAAAAATAAACTCAAATTATACTGAGGACCTGAAACCCTAAAACTTGAAGGAATCATTGGAAGTAAGCTCCTTGAATCAGACTTTGTGATGATTTTTATTTTTATTTATTTATTTTTTTGCACTTGACACTAAAAGCAAAGACAACAAAAGCAAAAATAAACCAGTGCGACTACATCAAACTAAAAAACCTCTGCATAGCAAAGGAAACCATCAAACAAAATGAAAAGGCAAACTACAGAATGGGAGAAAATGTTTGCAAATATATCGGATAAAGGGTTAATATCCAAAATATATAAATAATTCATACAACTCAGTAGCAAATAAAACCCCAGACAATCCAATTCAAAAATGGGCAGAGGATCTGGATAGAATATTCCAAATAAGACATACAAATGTCCAACGTATATGTGAAAAGGTGCTCAACATCACTAATCATCAGGGAAATGCAAATCAAAACCACACTGAGATATCACCAAATACGTGTTAGAACGGCTGTTTTCAAAAAACAAGAAATAGCAAGTGTTGGCAAAGATTTGGAGAAAAGGGAGCGTATGTGCTCTTGGTGGGAATGTAAATTAGTCCACCTATAGAAAACAGTAAAATAGAACTACGAAATGTTCCAGCTGTTGACCTAAAACAAATATACTGCCAGTTATTTCTCCAGCAAAATGAGTTATTCAGGATCAACAAATATCTGCAATTTGGGGTCTTCAACCATGGTAAGTCACATGCAAATCCTCAGCAAAAATGAAGAGGGGAAATCTTTCACAGAGGGAAAATGCAGCTGGGAGGGCTATAGTAAACCAAAAGTGCATTTGAGGAATTGAGAATTCAAAGTATTGTTTCATTGGTTAAGTTATAAAAGTCTTTCATTGGCTGAGCTCTTGCCAGGCCAAAAGAGGAAGTCTTTCTCCTTCCTCTTGGGCTCTGCTTATGTCATAGCAGACAATTTTTATTTTAATTGAGATTTCTGTTTATTAATTTTTGCACAGTAATCCCACTTCTGGTTAAATATCCAAAGGAAATAAAATCATTATCTTAGAAATACATATGCACCCCCATATTCATTGCAGCATTATTTACAATAGCCAAGACATGGAAGCAACCTAAGTGTACATCAGTGGATGGATGGATAAAGAAAATGTGGCGTATATGTATAATGTACATAATAGAATATTATTCAGCCACAAAAAGAAGGAAATCTTACCATATGTGACCACTTGGATGGACTTTGAGGACATTGTGCTACCTGAATAAGTCAGACAGAGAAAGAGAAATACAGGGAAAGTATCATCTCACTTATATGCAAAAATCTAAAAAAAATACAAAAAACAAAACAAAACCCACACTCATAGATAAAACAGATTGTTGGTTGCCAGAGGTGGGGGATGGGAGGGAGTGGGAAAAATGAACGAAGGTGGTCAAAAGGCAAAAACTTCCCGTTATTAGATATGTTCTGGGGATGTAATGGACAACATGATGACTTTAGAATATGAAAAGAAGAAAAAAAAGTCTTATGTCTGGGTGTCTCTATTTTTAGACACCTAAAGGTAATTTTGTCCTTAACTATTCCAGTAAATTTACATCAAATCCTTATCCTCTATCCTGGGATAGTCCCTTCCCAACATATTCCTGAGGGTTAACTTCTTTTAGACAACTTATGTTCTGATTTATATTAATAATCATTTTGCCATTTTTGGCTAGACAAATTTTAATCACTCTTAATGAGGAAATCCTAAGATAGACTATTCATGACTTTACTGGAGCCTAAAGCAGTGTTCTAAACAGCTTGCATGCAAGATTGAACTTTGACCATATTTTGACTTCCTTGCTTCCTTAATTTCCAGCTACTCTTCCAAGCTTAGTACTCCAGCATCCCAATCTATTCAAGTTACATATATACACCCATTAAATTCCCCTGGTGTTTGTTAGGAATACATGGTTTCTCTTACATATACCCAATAACCTGGCTCATATAAAAATTTGTACCAGAAGTGAGTTGCAGATGAAAAATATGATCATAAACTGGTGACCTGGTCTTTTAGGAACTGAATGTGATGAAAATCCTTAGGAAAAGTACATAGATATGAGACCCTCACAGCCCAAGTCATTCAGTGCCAAAATACCTAATTAAATAATTGGCTGTAGTCATCTTAAATGAAATACCAATTGAAACCAAGGCTTTAAGGGACTCATCCGGCATTGCCATAAACATTATAAACGAAGTGAAGACTTAAGGACTATGAGTTGAAGTGCTTGCATCAAATTTCATCAGCTATGTGAATAAAGAATCACAAGCTTAAATCTATAAATTCTTTTAGCTCAAAGCAGGGATTGAGAATCTGGACTTCCTGTGAACATGCTAAAAATTTTTCTTCTGAGCTGCAGTGCTGTGGTAGCCAAAAGCAAATGTTGAGCTTGATCCTTTAGAATGCCAGCTTATAATATTAGTAGAATGTATAGTTTCACTAGGTTCGAGGTAAGGAAATTCTTCAGAAAGATTGAGGCTCTGAGAATTTGAAAGTTTTATGTAAGAGAATTATAAAATCACAGAGTGTATCAAAATATCAACTCCCACTGAGTCTCAGTTGTCTGCTGAGGCTGATTCTCTTGCTAGAAGGTGTTTTAATTTCTCAATATAAGAAACATACCATTCAAAAAGAAGGACTCAAATTGTCCCTATGGACCATGTTCCCTATACTTAGCTTTTGTATTTTTCCCCCAGACATGCAATTAAGTCATAATTCAGCATGTACCATGTTCATTTACAAAGTCAAACCTAAAATATACATAATTGAAGAATTTTATAATTTATTTATATCAGGAAAAATTTGTAGATATATGGTAGGAATCGATTCCTAGTGATATAAACCAAATACACAAAAGTATAGTTTATTATTTTTAAATAGTATTAGATAATATACCATCTTTTATTAAACAGTAAAACCTAATATATTTCTGTGAAACACAGATACAGATGCTTTATATATGTATGAAATATAAAATAAAGCATAAGCAATGAGAACTAAGTTTTAGATTCAGCTGTGTCAATAAATATATGATGCATAAATATTTATTGAGTTAAATGTGATAGTTCACACTATTGAGGACTTTTCTTATAATTTCACCAAATAGGAACTCAATTGATACAAACTAAATGGTTCTGAGATTATATTAACTCCTGGAATAACATATAGATAAAAATATGAAATAGGGATCCTGCAATGGATTTACCTTATGAAATCTTACCATTCAACTCCTTAAACATAATTCCTCATGTTATTCCAGGAGACATCCCCTTCATCAAAGCTTGAGAAAAATATTGGTTTTGAAAACACCTACATCTTTGAAGAGTGCATAGTGGATATTTTTGAAGACTGGAGATACAACAGGGAGACATAATAGTTGAAATAATCTCTCTGTCTCTGTAGTAACCGTAGGATCCCAGCATACTAGTCAAGTAGTAGGGTTAACAATAGAGGAAATGTAGGGATGATTTGAGGAAATGGCAGGAGAGCTAGCATGGATATCAGCATAGTCTAATAAGGTATTTTTCGAATTAACTAATTGATCATGGAGTTTTCAGGATCTAAATAGATAGCTCACAAAGGGCCATATTGATTTGCATAAGTAAAAAATTCTAGTTCCACTAGCATAAAGCCACTCAATTTCAAGAACTCTGTTTTGAGTTCACCCACTTGGAATAACTTCAGTGAAGGGAGATGTTGATGAAGGACACTGCAGTAAGAACACAATTACATTCTGTGAACTTTTTATGCAAGTCTCCATGTCATTGGCCAGTGGATATTAACCAAGGTAATTTTACTGGAAAAGGAAATAACCAGTATTTTGGATTATTGGACTTTGAAAACTGAACAAAAACTAATTTCTGACAACCTAGGATGCAAGTGTGGTCTGTTAGTTAAATGGAAGTTTCTGTGTAGGTTACAGAATTTTAACCAATATGCAGCTTGCAATAGATCAAATAAGATCTAGATTAGAACAAATTCCTACAGTGGCATCCAGATGTGCAAAGTTAAAAGTACTGTGGAAAATTTAGCAAGCCAAGATCCTTAGAACTCCCTCCCTATGAAAAGAATGAAACGAAAGTAATCCCATGATCCTAAGGACTGCAAAGATTAGTAGCAATGTCAAAATTTTGAAAAATGTTTTTGTTGCATGATTTCCCTCACTTTCTTGAACAGATTTTGTAATTGGAACACAGGTGAATCTTGGAGAAGATAAATGATTGTAATAAATTTAATAAAATGACAACTTTCAGTTGTAGCTGCTGTTCTAAATGAGATATCCTTGGAGTTTTTCAGTACAATACAGAATTTTGTACTTTGCATGAAGTTATATTCTGGAAAATGCTTATTTTCTCTGTGACAACAGATATCAAAGTGTGAACTGTGGGACCCTGATGGGAGATGTTTGCATACGTGTGCGTGTGCATGTGTGTATATGTGTTAGGGCTAAAGCAAGTTACTACGTTTTTATTTAATGTATAAGAAAAATCAAGAGATATGGCTCCTGAAACTTTTTCTGGTGGCCGTTGAGGACAAAACTATAGTTATATAATATAGACTATTTGCCTTTTTCAGTTTGGTGACATTTGCACAAATGATGCCTAAGAAGTAGTGGGTAAGACTGTTGGCACATTAGAACAAATCATTCTAGTGGCCCTTAAGAGAAGGAAATTAATATGGTGCTTGAGGACAGAAATTAATGTATCAATGCTTTGCAAGTTCTGAAGAAAATAATGTTTAACCTTAGTTTTTTCTGTTTTTTATTAATTTTTAATTTTTTTCAAAAGAAGCTGTCCCTGAAATATACAGACAAGAGATAGAGAGTCCCAAGCACTCTCTATCTCTTGATAGAAAGAATCTCTTAATAGAAAGAATATAACGTTGCACATATGATCTATCCAGAAGTTTGTCTGAACATACAATTGCAAATTGCAACAGCATACCCACAGTTTTCAGGAAGCCCTAGGGTAACAGAGGTGACTGGGAGGAAATGAAGATCCACCAAGAGTTGAATCCACTCTTGCAACTTCTCTGACTTGGAGAGCTAGTTTCAATGACTCTCCAGCACTTCTGAACCATTAGGTAAAACAAAGGAGTCTAGGTAATACTGAATTCCTCATTTATAATGTAGTATTATTACTTAATGTAACTATAAAACTGAAGTATGTTATTTAGAATGCACTTACATTGAGATAGACTCTAACTTCTTTGGTTAAAAATTTGATTATAAGTATTATATTACTAAAACTGGAATATTATTTCATCCTAGAGTTGGAAAATAGTCAAGACTTATTTTTATACCTTGCCCACTAACAAATGGTAAAGTATAAATGCTTTGTAAAGTAATATTACTGACAATGGTGCAACTATTGCTACTATTTAAGTTTTTATTGCTATCATGTCAGAGAACTTGTCAATGTGAGATATAAGACAAGTTTATTCATTGTAACTATTTTATACTTTTAGGAAAATTAAAAGTATTTTTGCTTTTCCATCCTTGGTTTATAATGTAAAATAATAACTATTTGTTATTATAAATTATTTATAATATTATAAATTATAATAATATATTTATATTTCTTAGTATAAGTTTGTTTTGGAATAATTATTTTGTGTTTCTTTTGACATTATCAAAGAGGTCATTCTTCATTTCTTCTATTAAAAAATAAGAACTATTACCTCATGGAATTATTTAATAAACATTAAATTCATCCTCATATATATAAAATTTGTATTTTCAGGAGAAAGTTTTGTATGTAACTGCCATAGAATATTATTATAATGTAAAATATTGTTTTGTCTTAGAACAGCTTCAGGAGGAATTATATTCGAAAATAGGAACAGTCTTTATTTATTTATTTATTTATTTATTTATTTTATTTATTTTTTTTTTTGCGGTATGAGGGCCTCTCACTGTTGTGGCCTCTCTCATTGTGGAGCACAGGCTCCGGACGCGCAGGCTCAGCGGCCATGGCTCACGGGCCCAGCCGCTCCGCGGCACGTGGGATCTTCCCAGACTGGGGCACGAACCCATGTCCCAGCATCGGCAGGCGGACTCTCAACCACTGCGCCACCAGGGAAGCCCAGGAGAACATTTTGAAAATCCAGAAAAGCACAAAGAGAAAACAAAACATCAACTAGCATGAGGGCATTTTTATAGATGTTTCCTAAATTTGTACTGAATAAAATGGTTACACTATGTAATGACTATCATTTATTTTATTAAACCTTAATCCAAATAGTTGCTTTTTACCAGTTAGTTGTATTCATTCGTTTTAAACTGAACTTCTTTATTTTGAGATAATTTTAGATTCACAGCCAGTTGTATAAATCATATTGAGAGATACCATGTACTCTGCACTTATTTTCACCCAATAGAAATATCTTGTGAAACTATAGTACAATATTATAACCAGGATATTGATATTGGTACAGTCATGATGCAGGACATTTTCATCACCACAAGCAACTATCTCATTGCCCTTTTATAGCCACATTAACTTCCCTTCTGTCCTCACAGCTATCTTAACTCCTGACAATCACTAAAGTTATCCATTTCTAAAATTATGTCATTTCAAGAATGTTTTAAAAATGGAATGATATAAAATGTGAACTTTAGATATTGGTCTTTTTCTTACTCAATGTAAGTCTCAAAATATATCCAGTTTGCTGTATGTATCAAGAATTTGTTCTTTTCATTGTAGAGTAGCATCCATGGTATAGATGTACTACAGTTTGATTAACCATTCTGCCATCAAAGGTGGATTCCAGCTTTTGGCTAATACAAATAAATAAAGTTGTTATAAATATTTTAGCACAGATTTTTCTGTGAACATAGGTTTCATTTATCTAAAGTAAATACCAAAGTGTGTAATTGCTAGGTTGTATGGTAGTTACACGATTGATATTATAAGGATCTACCAAACTTTTCCAGAGAGCCTATACAAATTGATAAACCTTCCAACAAAGCATGAGTGATCCAGTTTCTTCATATCCTCTCCAGGATTTGGTTTTCACTGTTTTTTATTTCAACCATTCTAATAGGTATATAGTGATATTGTATTGTGGTTTTAATTTGCACTTCCCTAATGTCTAATGATGTTCAGAATCTTTTCATGTAATTTTTTGGCATCTCTGCATCTTATTTAGTAAAATATCTCTTTATGTCCTTTGTCCATTTTCTAGCTGGGATTTTTGTTTATTTGTTTTACTGTTGGGATTTGAGAGTTCTTTAGGTATTCTACATACCAGTCCTTGTATTCTAGATAGGTGACTTGCAAATATATTCTCCCAGTCTATGGTTTATCTTCATTCTTTTTCAGAGTGTTTAGCTGAGCAAAGATTTTTTAATCTTTATGAAGTCCAATTTATCAAATTTTGCTCTGATGGATCATATTGTGATGTCAATTCTAAGTACTTTTTGCCTTGCCCTAGATACGCAAAGATTTTCTCCAAAGTTGTTTTTCGTTTATTTGTTTTGTTTTGTTTGTTTGTTTTTCCTTATGGAAGTGCAGTTGCTCCAGCACCATTACTTGAGAAGACTATCTTTCTCCATTTGAATTACATTTGAACCTTTGACAAAAATCATCTGTGCATACATGTGTAGCTCTATTTCTGGTTTCTTAATTCTATTCCATTGTCCTATGTGCCTATGCCTCCACCCCATTGAGTCTTGGTTAATACAGCCATATATTTTTTATTAATATAGCCATTGTTTTTTTGCAATCAGGTAGTGTGGAGGGTCACCCAGAGGCCAGAAGTAAGGTGGTACACCGCACTGGAACCCCGTGCTGTCTCCAGGCAGGTTTTTTTGTTTTTGTTTTTTGTTTTTAAATTTATTTATTTATTTATTTTTGGCCGCATTAGGTCTTCATTGCTGTGCGTGGGCTTTCTCTAGTTGCAGTGAGCGGGGGCTACTCTTCGTTGCGGTGTGCAGGCTTCTCATTACGGTGGCTTCTCTTGTTGCTGAGCATGGATTCTAGGCATGCGGGCTTCAGTAATTGTGGCATGTGGGCTCAGTAGTTATGGTGTGTGGGCTGTAGAGTGCAGGCTCAGGAGTTGTGGTGCACAGACTTAGTTGCTCCGCGGCATGTGGGATCTTCCTGGACCAGGGATCGAACCTGTGTCCCCTGCATTGGCAGGAGGATTCTTAACTACTGTTCCAGTCTTGAAATCCAGTAGATTGATTACTCTCAACTTATTTTTCTTTTCCAAAATTGTTTCAGCTACTTCCCTTGCTTTTCCATACAAATTTAAAAATACTTTTATCCATACTTTAAAAGTCTTACTGGGATTTTGATAGGAAATGTTTTAAACTTTTATATCAACTTAGGGAGAATTGGCATCTTCATTATTTTTGACTGTACCAATCCATAAGCACAGTGTCTTCATTTATTTAGATTTTATGAGTTTCTGATATCAGTGTTTTATAATCTTCACTATATAAATTCTGTAAAAGATTTTTTTAGAATTTCGCCTAATTTTTTTGAGTGTTTGTATCTGGTAATGCATTGTTAGTTTCACTGTGCATATGTTCATTGCTACTATATAGAAATACAGTTGTTCTTTTTCTGTTTACCTTAGTATATAGAAATATAATTGTTCTTTGTATATTTATTTTGTATCCTACAAACTTACTCAGCTAACTTATTAGTTCTAGTATACTGCTGTAGATTCTATAAGGTTTTCTATATAGACAGTAATTTCATCTGAAAATAGGAAAAGTTATTATTCTTCTTTTCTGATTCTGGTAATAGGCTTTTTATTTTCTTGCACTACCTAGAATTTCTAATACTATAGAGAGTAAGAGTGGTGAGAGTGGATGATCTTGCCTTGTTTCAGATATTAAAGGAAAAGACATTCGGTCTTTCACTATTGGGTACAGTTAGTTGTAGATTTTATTTAGGTGTTATTTATCAAATTGAAGAAGTTCTCCTCTATTCCTATTTTTCAGAGAGTATTTTTTTTTTTAACATGGATGGATGTTGAATTTTTTCAAATATTTTTTCCGCATTGATGGATAGTATTGTATAATTTTTATTAGCCTCTTAATAAAATATATTACATTGACTGACTTTGAATATTGAATAAACTCCATTTGTTCATGATGTATAATTTTTTCCATGTTGCTGAACTCTGGTAATTTTTTTTTCTTATGACTACTGCATTTATATCCATGAGGGTTATTGGTCTGTAGTTTTCTTACTTTGTACTGACATGGTCTGGTTTTTTTTGTATTAGGGTCACACAAGCTTATAAAACTACTTGGAAAGTGTTGTCTATGTTTCTATATCTGGAAAAAGTTGTGAAGAATTTATGTTAACTTTTCTTTAAACTTTTTGTAGAATATTCCAGTCCATCTGGGCCAGGAGATTTTTTTAAAGGAATTTTTTAAAATCAGTAATTCAGTTTCCTTAATAGTTATAATTTATAATTAAAATAATCTCTTTCATATTGTGTGAATAGTGTTAGTTGGTGAATTGGGGGAATTTGGTCCATTTAATCTAAGTCATAAAATTTCTGTGTAGAGTTGTTTGTATCATTTTAAAATATATTTTTGGTGTCTGCAGTGTCTGTAGTAATATCCCCTATTTTATTCCTGATACTGATAATTTGTGTTTCCCTTTTTTCTTTTACATTATTCATAGAGCTTTGTCAATTTTATTGTCATTTTGAAACAAGGCAACTTTTTGTTATTTATTTTCTTTATTGTTTTTCTTTTTAAAATTTTGATGATTTCTGCTCTTATATTTATTGCTTTCTTCTTCTTACCTTAGTGTTATTTTGTTTTCCTTTTTCTAGGTCCTAGAGGTGGGATCTTAGATTACTGATTTGATATTTTCTATCTTTTTCAATATATAATGCAGTGCTAAAGTTTTCCTTTTTAGTATAGCTTTAGCTGTGTCTCCCAACTTTGATAGATTGTATTTTCATTTTTATTTGCTTCAATATAGTTTGCTTTTCTGGCCTTACAGAATGAGTTGGGAAGTATTTTATTCTCTATTTTTTAGAAGAGTTTGAGAAGGATCGGTATTAATTATTTTTTAAATGATTGTGGATTCACCAGGTAATGTTTCTGGGCCTAGGCTTTGGTTTGTGATAATCTTTTTATTAGTATTTCAACTTAGATTTTCTATTTCTTTCTGAGTCAGTTTTGGTAGCTTGTGTCTTATTAAGAATTTTCCCATTTTACTAGGTTACCTAATTTGTTAGCATGCAGTTTTTATTATTGTTTTATTACCGTATAATCTTTATATTCATAAGTTTGGTAGCAATAACCACTCTTTTATTTCTTATTTTAATAAATAGGGTATTCTCAGTCTTTCTCCTCTCTTTCTGTCATTCCAGCTAAAAGTTTTTGTTCTTCTTTAATGTTCTCAGGGAAACAACTTTTGGTTTCAATGATTTTTCTTTATTGTTTTTAATGTTCTATATTGGATTTACTCCTTTTCTAATATTTATTATTTCCATTCTTATTTCTTTCCTTCTTCTTCCTTTGGATTTATATCTCTCCTTTTTTCCCTAGTTTATTAACACAGGACAGGTTATTGATTTAAGATATTTCTTTTTATAATGTAGTTATTTAACATTATAAACTTCCCTCTCAGCACTATTTTAGTTGCATACCACAAATTTTAGTGTTGCATTTTTTGGTTTTTTCCATCTCAAAGTATTTTCTAGTTTCTTCTGTGATTTATTCATTGAGTCATTGGCTATATAATAGTGTATTGTTTAATTAACATATATTTGTGAATTTCAGAAATTTTCTTCTATTATTCTTTTTAATTTTATTCTTGTGTGGTCAATAGAATATACTTTGTAAGATGTCAATTATTTTAAATCTATTGATCCTTATTTTATGACCTCATATCTATCCTGGAGAATGTTCCATGTATGCTTGAAAAGAATGTGTATTCTGCTTTTGATAACTAATGTTTCTTTCTGTTCTTCCAAGTGGATACTCTCCATTGACGTATCCTGAAGGTAGCTGATTTTTCTTCTATCGGTTCAAATCTGCTATCCATTCCCTCTCTGATGTTTCTGCAAGTTACCATAAGATCAACATCAAGTAACTTTGACACTGTACCTTGACCCTCCCCCATAACTCCTCACAATGGAGTTTGGGAACATGGAAGAATAGCGAGTCAATTTTGTGGTTTCCAGAATTTTATACCTGTCTTCATTGACTCCTTAACTCATTCAAATAAAGATTTATTGAGCACTCTATGTGCATCAGCTGCTCTTCTAGGATGTATCAACAAACAAAACAAAATATCCATGTTTACATTCTTTAGGAGGTAGACAGGAAATACACACACATACTGTTACTATTAAGTAAAAGAAATAGATCTGATACAGAGTCAGATTTGTTCTTCCCTATTACAATATCAGGCATCTCTATGCTCTTTTAGAAAGAAAAAAAAGTAATGGAGAGCTGTAGACACAGATACTATTGTTTTATATAGAATAATTAGCACAATACTTTTTGAGAAGCTTTCCCATAAACAGTGATCTGAATAAAATGAGGGAGGCTGCTAGACAGGGATATGGAGGGTTGAGGGACCATTAAAGTAGAGGCAAGGGCAATGAGAAATTACTAAATAGGAACAAAATTGGAGAGTTTAAAGAATAGCACAGTTGACAGACAGTATGACTGGATCCTAGTGGAAAAGAAAAATGGTGAAGAAAGCAGAGTTTGAAGGAAACCAGATCCTATAAGGCCTCGTAAGCCATGCTAGAAACTTAAATTAGTTTTTATTTATTTTCATTTAGTTTTAAAGAAAATTATACATCTTAAAGAAAAATTCAGAAAGTAGAAGAATTTTGGGGAAATTTGCCTTCTGAATATATTACACTTACCTGAAAACAAAATATAGCTCAAACCAAATTAAATGATCAAACTTAAAGTTACTCCTGAATCATAATTGGCCTATTTCTACAGTCAGTAGGTACAAAATGACTAGTACAATTTAATTATTCAAGATTACCCTTCAACTCTCACTTTTCATTTTAATTTCATGGGGCTGTTATTAAGTACTGACCTCTTAATTGTCTTCAGAATATCTACTAAAATTCATTTTCCAGGATAAATTTATTCCATCAAAATTGTTATATAATAAATACATGCAAGAGAAATAAAGCAATAAATTTACTATTGTAAATTTTAAACTATTTGTTTCTCTTTAATGTTCTCAAATTCTGGTGTCCATTCATATCTATATGAATTTTACTCTTTGTAATCATGAAATAAATACAATTTTTTGTCACTTTTTCACTTAACATTGTATCATTTTATTATTGTGCTGCTGTATCTATTCTATGCTTAAACCCACAATTATATTAAAGAACAACTATATGTTACCAACTCAATAATGCAAGTTATATTTCATAATCAATACACATTGATTAATACAAATATTAATTTACACACTATATTTATTACACAGGAAAATTAATTTATAATTCAATTTGTCCTCATAGAATAAGGGTAATTTTTACTCTGGTAGCCTTGCTTCAGTAACCTAATTATAGATTTTACCTTAGCACTAGATGAGTTTTTCTAAGATTTTGCACTGATTGAAATTTGACATGAAACAAAGGATGTATATTTTCTTTCAGCACCAGTTTAAAATTTCAGAATTCAAATGTGCTATTGTATAGTACTTCATTGGTTGAAAAAAATTTAATACTGTCTAAAGGCAGTAGCGATGCATATTCAAAATGTTTCAAATGCTGTACCATAATTGTACATTTCCTAGTCCTGTTATGGTTGCAGAATAAATATACTTTCATTTCAGTTTGGTATTTTAGAGATATGTCTTGTGGGTAAGAAAAAAGTAATAATTTCTTGTCACAAGAAAGCTATAATTGTGTGTATTTATATTTAACCTTTTTAGATGCTATTCACTAGCATCTAGTTGTGCCTGCATGGTTATACTTTGATACACAACTTTTGTATAATGCCTGTAATGATTATGGTAATCTTTGACTTGGAACTTTTTTTTCTTTAAAAGTACTGCATTAGTGTCAGAGTGCAAACTTCGAATAACAAGGTTCCAGTGTTAGCCACACATTTTTCTACTATTATAATAAATTCAGTCATGTGAATACCACTTTTAGAAAACATCTGTTCTTTTGTTATAAAATTGAAAGATAACCCTGAAAGAACTGATCCTCAAGAGCAGATGCTGAAGAGGAAGAACATAGAACAGCACTGACTCAAGAGAAATCAAACTGATAAAAGGAGGGGAGAGATCTAGCTACCATGAATTTTCACGTTTATAGTGACAAATAAAATTAAAATCCTTCTCATCAACTAGTTTTACTGTCTTGTAGAGGCAAGTAGAGCACACCATCAAGAAGAAATCTGCATTCTTTTTAAAGTATCTGTCTGATTCCTTTCATCATTTGTCACCACCTCATGTAAATTATGTATCATTATTATTATTATTATTATTATTATTATTATTATTATTATTTTTGTGGTACGCAGGCCTCTCACTGTTGTGGCCTCTCCCATTGTGGAGCACAGGCTCCGGACGCACAGGCTCAGCAACCATGGCTCACAGGCCCAGCTGCTCTGCAGCATGTGGGATCTTCCTGGACTGGGGCATGAACCCATGTCCCCTGCATCGGCAGGCGGACTCTCAACAACTGCGCCACCAGGGAAGCCCTATGTATTATTGAGAATAACTTTGTACAGGTTTTTGAAAATTGAAATGAATTTTGCCACACTGACATGTTTCTCAGTAGCTCATACACACTAATGTTTTGGATTTAGGGAATCACACCTGCTTTTATCCCTTAAATTTTTTTTTTTTTTTTAGATTTTGTTCTCACTTTCGAATGTGTTTATTGGAATAAAAGATAAGTAGAAAGTGCTAAAATTAGAGGAAAATAATCAGGAATAATTTTTGGCCTATGAATGGATTATTGTATAATATGCTAATGGCTGAGGACAAGTCATTTTTATCTTTCAGAGAGGGTAAAATAGGTGTTTTACCTCAAAACTTAAAATGTCATCTTTTTAGTTTCCAGATGTTCAAATACTATGAACATTCAAAAAAGAAATATAAAACAGAACATAAAATTTTCACATTTTATTTCACCCTACTACTAGATGTCATAACACTAATATTTATACTAAATATAACAATATATTCTGTTTGTACATATGTGTGTATGTACACTTAGTACCTATGTCATAGTCAATGATTGCCTATGTTATTTATAGTGATACTTCTCTTTTCTGGTACATATAATATGATTTTATTCTGCAAACACCTAGTTGAACATTATTATCTTATGTAACTCAAAGTGAATTCCCTGACTCTTGACGGATCAACAATTCCACTAGGGTTCTGGTATTATAATCTGGCTGAAAAGGCCAACCTCAATTTACAGTGCTTCTTACTAGAGAATGTTCTTAGGGAAGAATGGATTTTCCACCCTTTTTGGGACTAATCTGTCTCCTGCTAAGAGAAGATCTTTCTTTTCATTATCTTGTGGTAGATAAGAAGCTGCTGGCCTAAAATAGCACCTAATTTCTAAGTTTCTCAGGTACTCACTTACCTAACATAAATGTAACCTTTTTATAAATCCTCCTTCTAATTTGTTTGTTCTTACTTCTTTGCTTCTTCAGCAGTTTTCATAACACAATCACTTGAAAAAATTCACTGTGAATACAGCACTAATATTTACCCATTAATGTTAGTTACTCACTAATACAATTCTCAGTTTGTTTCTCAAGATAGATTTGTTAAAAACATTAAATTGGTTATCCTTATTTTAAAATATTTAAAGGATTCAACACCCATTAAGCATAAGCCCTTAAGAAGTACAAAGGTATAAACAAATAAAATGTGCTTTATTGTGATTAGTAATTGAAGTCAATGATATAACAGATTTGCAGTACTGAATGATATTGAGTTCAGTTTCTTTTCACAAGATTTTGAATATGATATTTATGTTCCAAATTATTTACTGAAACTGATTTTTTTTTTTTTTTTTTTCTTGCGTTATGCGGGCCTCTCACTGTTGTGGCCTCTCCCATTTGCGGAGCACAGGCTCCGGACGCGCAGGCTCAGCGGCCACGGCTCACGGGCCCAGCCGCTCCGCGGCACGTGGGATCCTCCCGAAACGGGGCACGAACCCGCGTCTCCTGCAACGGCAGGCGGACTCTCAAGCACTGCGCCACCAGGGAAGCCCTGAAACTGATTTTTAATTGAAGTATAATTGATTTACAGTATTTTGCCAATCTCTGCTGTACAGCAAAGTGACTCAGTTATATACATATAGACATTCTTTCTTTATATACTTTTCCATTATGGTTTATCATAAGATATTGAATATATCAATAGTTCCCTGTGCTATATGGTAGGACCTTGTTGTTTATCCATCCTATATATAATAGTTTACATCTGCTAATCCCAGATTAGCAAGGGAGAGAAGTGGGTGGGGTGGGGTAGGGAGGGACTGGGAGTTTGAGATTAACAGATGAACTGATTTTGAATAAACTTTTGTGTTTCTCTATAAAAATACTTCTCATATATTTCTTTTTGTCAATATCTCCCATTAGATATAAAGTACAACATAGAGTACTGTTAAAACAAAAGCAAACAGGAAAATACAGATCTAAAAAGTGTCTTGAAAGACCTGCAGCTGTGATTACTGTACATGAAACTGACACATATCAAATGTATAAGTAACCTGGCTGAGTGTCAAGAGATTTTGGGGAAAAAATAAACCATCCCCTCCCCCCCAGGGAAAAAAAAATAGTAAGTAGAGTGACAGGACCAAACAACTCTGAGTATTTGAATCTAAAAATATTCTTAGTGGCCTTTTCCCTTCAAGATGTTGAAGGAGTAAGATGTGGAGATCACCTTCCTCCTCACAAATACATCAAAAATACATCTACATGTGGAACAACTCCTACAGAACACCTACTGAATGCTGGCAGAAGACCTCAGCCTTTCTAAAAGGCAAGAAACTCCCTGCCTACCTCGGTAGGGCAAAAGAAAAAAGGAAAAACAATGACAAAAGAATAGGGATGGAACCTTCACCTCTGGAAGGGAGCTGCGAAGGAGGAAAAGTTTCCACACACTATGAAACCCCTTCACTGGTAGAGACAGGGGGTGGCGGGGGGAAGCTTTGGAACCATGGAAGAGAGCGCAGCAACAGGGGTGCAGAAGGCAAAGCAGAGAGATTCCTGCAAAGAGGATCAGTGCCAACGAGCACTCACCAGCCTGAGAGGCTTCTCTACTCACCCGCTGGGGCAGGTGGTGGCTGGGAGCTGAGGATCGGGCTTCGGAGGTCAGATCCCAGGGAGAAGATGGGGGTTGGCTGTGTGAACACAGCCTAAAGGGGGCTATTGCACCACAGCTGGCAAGGAGGGAGTCCTGAAAAAACTCTGGACCTGCCTAAGAGGCAAGAGAACATTGTTTCAGGGTGCACAAGGAAAGGGGATTCAGAGCACCGCCTAAACGAGCTCCAGAGATGGGCACAAGCCGCAGCTATCAGCACAGACATGAGAGATGGGCATGAAATGCTAAGGCTGCTGTTGCAGGCAAATGAATCCTATGGGCAAGCACAGGTCACTATCCACAACTCCCCTCCCAGGAGCCTGTGCAGCCCACCACTGCCAGGGTCCCATGACCCAGGGACAACTTCTCCAGAGAAATAAATGGCGCGCCTCAAGCTGTTGCAATGTCACGCTGGCCACTGCTGCTATAGGCTCACCCTGCATTCCATACCCATCCCGAGTGTGGCAGAGCCTCCTAATGAACCACTCCTTTAACACCCTCCTTCTGGGGGAGAAACAGACTCTATAGAACAACTTACATGCAGAGGCAGGGACAAATCCAAACCTGAACCCCAGGAGCTGCGCAAACAAAGAAGAGAAAGGGAAATTTCTCTGTGCAGCCTCAGGAGCAGTGGATTAAATCTGAAAAATCAATTTGATGTACCCTGCATCTGTGGAATACCTAAATAGACAACAAATCATCCCAAGATTGAGACAATATGCTTTGGGAGCAACTCTAGACTTGGGGTTTGCTGTATGTGACTGACTAGTTTCTGATTTATATGTTTATCTTAGTTTAGTATTTAGCACTTGTTATCATTGGTGGATTTCTTTATTGGTTTGGTAGCTCTATTCATTATTTTAATTACTTTTTTTATTTTACTAATATTTTTACAAAATATTTTATTTTAATAATTATTTTATTTTATTTCGTCTTCTTTCTTTCTTTTTTTTTCTCCCTTTTCTTCTGAGCCGTGTGGCTGACAGGGTCTTGGTGCTGCGGCCAGATATCAGACCTGAGCCTCAGAGGTGGGAGAGCTGAGTTCAGGACACTGGACCAACAGAGACCTCCCAAGCCCTTGTAATATCAATCATCGAGAGTTCTCACAGAGATCTCTGTCTCAACACTAAGACTGAGGTCCACTCAATGACCAGCAAGCTCCAGTGCTGGACAGCCCATGAAAAACAACTAGTAAAAGATGGACACAACACCACCCATTAGAAGAGAAGCTGCCTAAAATCATAAGGTCACAGACACTCCAAAACACACCACAAGACTCAGTCCTGCCCACCAGAAAGACAAGATCCAGTCTAATCCACCAGAACACAGGCACCAGTCCCCTCCAACAGGAAGCCTGCACAACCGACTGAACCAACCTTACCCACTGGGGGCAGACACCAAAAACAATGGGAATGGTGAACCTGCAGCCTGTGAAAAGGAGACCCCCAAAACAGTAAGTTAAGCAAAATGAGAAGACAGAGAAACACACAGCAGATGAAGGAGCAAGGAAGAAACCCACCAGACCTAACAAATGAAGAGGAAATAGGTAGTCTACCTGAAAAAGAATTCGGAGTAATGACAGTAAAGATGATCCAAAATCTTGGAAACAGAATGGAGAAAATACAACAAATGTTTAACAAGGACCTAGAAGAACTAAAGAGCAAATGAACAATAATTAACAACAAAATAAATGAAATTGAAATTCTCTGGAAGGAATCAATAGCAGAGTACCTGAGGCAGAAGAACGGATAAGTGACCTGGAAGACAAAACAGTGGAAATAACTACCACAGAGCAGAATGAAGAAAAAATAATGAAAAGAATTGAGGACAATCTCAGAGACCTCTGGGACAACATTAAATGCAAGACATTCAAATTATAGGGGTCCCAAAAGATGAAGAAAAAAAGAAAAGGTCTGAGAAAATGTTTGAAGAGATTATAGTTGAGAACTTCCCTAATATCGGAAAGGAAATAGTCAATCAAGTCAAAGAAGTGCAGAGAGTCTCATACAGGATAAATCCAAGAGAAACAAGCCAAGACACATATTAATCAAACTATCACAAATTAAATACAAAGAAAAAATATTAAAAACATCAAGGGAAAAGCAACAAATAGCATACAAGGGAATATCTATAAGGTTAATAGCTGATCTTTCAGTAGAAACTCTGCAAGCCAGAAGGGATTGGCAGGACATATTTAAAGTGCTGAATGAGAAAAACCTACAACCAAGATTACTCTACCCATCAAGGATCTCATTCAGATTCAACAGAGAAATTAAATCCTTTACAGAGAAGCAAAAGCTAAGAGAATTCATCATCACCAAACTAGCCTTACAACAAATGCTAAGGGAACTCCTCTAAGCAGGATACACAAGAGAAGGAAAAGACCTACAATAACAAACCCAAAACAATTAAAAAATGGTAATAGGAACATACATATTGATAATTACCTTAAATATAAATGGAATAAATGCTGCAACCAAAAGACATAGACTGGCTGAATGGATACAAACACAAGACACGTATATATGCTGTCTACAAGAGACCAACTTCAGACCGAGGAACACATACACACTGAAAGTGAGGGGATGGAAAATGATATTCCTTGCAAATGGAAATCAAAAGAAAGCTGGAGTAGCAATTCTCATATCAGACAAAATAGATTTTAAAATAAAGATTATTACAAGAGACAAAAAAGGACACTACATAATGATAAATGGATCAATCAAAGAAAAAGATATAACAATTGTAAATATTTATGCATCCAACATAAGAGCACCTAAACTAATAAGGTAAATTCTAACAAGCATGAAAGGGGAAGTCAACAGTAACACAATAATAGTATGAGACTTTAACACTCCACTTTCACTAATGGACAGACAAACCAAAATGAAAACAAATAAGAAAACACAGGCTTTAAATGACACATTAAACAAATGGACTTAATTGATATTTATACGACATTCTATCCAAAAACTACAGAATACACTTTCTTCTCAAGTACTCCTAGATAGTTCTCCAGTATAGGTCATATCTTGGGTCACAAATCAAGCCTTGGTAAATTTAAGAAAATTGAAATCATATCAAGTATCATTTCCGACCACAACATTGTGAGACTGGATATCAATTACAGGAAAAACACTGTAAAAATTCAAACACATAGAGGCTAAAAACTGCTACTAAATGACCAAGGGATCACTGAAGAAATCAAAGGGAAAATCAAAAAATACCTAGAAACAAATGATAATGAAACCACGACAACCTGAAACCTATGGGATGCAGCAAAAGCAGTTGTAAGAGGGGTTTATAGCAATTACCATCCTACCTCAAGAAACAAGAAACATCTCAAATAGACAACCTAACGTTACACCTAAAGCAATTAGAGAAAGAAGAAGAACAACAAAAAAACCCAAAGTTAGCAGAAGGAAAGAAATCATAATGATCAGATCAGAAATCAATGAAAAAGAAATCAAGGAAATGATAGCAAAGATCAATAAAACTAAAAGCTGGTTCTTTTGAGAAGTTAAACAAAATTGATAAACCATTAGCCAGACTCATCAGGAAAAAAGGGAGAAGACTCAAATCAACAGAATTAGAAATGAAAAAGAAGTAACAGCTGACACTTCAGATATACAAAGGATCATGAGAGATTACTAAAAGTAACTATATGCCAATAAAATGGACAACCTGGAAGAAATGGACAAATTCTTAGAAATGCACAACCTTCCAAGACTGAACCATGAAGAAATATAAAATATGAACAGACCAATCACAAGCACTGAAATTGAAACTGTGATTAAAAATCTTCCAACAAACTAAAGCCCAGGACCAGATGGCTTCACAGTCAAATTCTATCAAACATTTAGAGAAGAGCTAACATCTATCCTTCTCAGACTCTTCCAAAATATAGCAGAGGGAGGAACACTCCCAAACTCATACTATGAGGCCACCATCACCCTGATACCAAAACCAGACAAAGATGTCACAAAGAAAGTAAACTACAGGCCAATATCACTGAGGAACATAGATGCAAAAATCTGCAAGGATTCTTCAACATATGCAAATCAATCAATGTAATACAACATATTAACAAACTGAAGGATAAAAACCATGTGGTCATCTCAATACATGCAGAAAAAGTTTTCAGCAAAATTTAGCACCCATTATGATAAAAACCCTCCAGAAAGGAGGCATAGAGGGAACTTTCCTCAACATAATAAAGGCCATATATGACAAACCCACAGCCAACATCGTTCTCAATGGTGAAAAACTGAAACCATTTCCACTAAAATCAGGAACAAGACAAGGTTGTCCACTCTCACCACTATTATGCAACTTAGTTTTGGAAGTTTTAGCTACAGCAATCAAAGAAGAAAAAGAAATAAAAGGAATCTAAATCAGAAAAGAAGAAGTAAAACTGTCACTGTTTACAGATGACATGATACTATACATACAGAATCCTAAAGATGCTAGCAGAAAACTACTAGAGGTAATCAATGCATTTGATAAAGTAGCAGAATACAAAATTAATACACAGAAATCTCTTGCATTCCTATATACTAATGATGAAAAATCTGAAAGAGAAATTAAGGAAACACTCCCATATGCCATTGCAACAAAAAGAATAAAATACCTAGGAATAAACCGACTTAAAGGACAAAAGACCTGTATGCAGAAAACTATGACACTCTTGAAAGAAATTAAAGATGATACAGACAGATGGAGAGATATACCATGTTCTTAGATTGAAAGAATCAATATTGTGAAAATGACTATACTACCCAAAGCAATCTACAGATTCAGTGCAATCCCTACTAAACAACCAATGGCAGTTTTCACAGAACTAGAACAAAAAATTTCACAATTTGTATGGAAACACAAAAGACCCCCAAAACCAAAGCAATCTGGAGAATGAAAAATGGAACTGGAGGAATCAGGCTCCCTGACTTGAGACTATACTAAAAAACCACAGTAATCAAGGCAGTATGGTACTGGCACAAGAACAGAAACATAGATCAATGGAACAGGATAGAAAGCCCAGAGATAAACCCACACACATATGGTCACCTTATCTTTGAGAAAGGAGGCAAGAATATACAATGGAGAAAAGACAGCCTCTTCAATATATGGTGCTGGGAAAACTGGACAGCTACATGTAAAAGAATGAAATTAGAACACCCCCTAATACCATACACAAAAATAAGCTCAAAATGGATTAAAGATCTATATGTGAGGCCAGAAACTATCAAACTCTTAGAGGAAAACATAGGCAGCACACTCTATGACATCAATCACAGCAAGATCCTTTTTGACCCACTTCCTAGAGAAATGGAAATAAAAACAAAAATAAACAAATGGGACCTAAGGAAACTTCAAAGCTTTTGCACAGCAAAGGAGATGATAAACAAGACCAAAAGACAACCCCCAGAATGAGAGAAAATATTTTCAAATGAAGCAACTGACAAAAGTTTAATCTCCAAAATATACAAGCAGCTCATGCACCTCAATATCAAAAAAAAGAAAAAAAAAAACTCAATCCAAAAATGGACAGATCTGAATAGACATTTCTCCAAAGAAGATATACAGATTGCCGACAAACACATGACAGGATGCTCAAGATCACTAATCATTAGAGAAATGCAAATCAAAACTACAATGAGGTATTACTTCACACCAGTCAAAATTGCCATCATCAAAATGTGTACAAACAATAAATGCTGGACAGGGTGTGGAGAAAAGGGAACCCTCTTGCACTGTTGGTGGGAATGTAAATTTATACAGCCACTATGGAGAACAGTATGGAGGTTCCTTAAAAACTAAAAATAGAACTACCATACAACTCATCAATCCCACTACTGGGCATATACCCTGAGAAAACCATAATTCAAAGAGTCATTTACCACAATTTTCATTGTACTGCTATTTACAGTAGCCAGGACATGGAAGCCACCTAAGTGTCCATCGACAGATGAATGGATAGAGAAGATGTGGCATGTATATACAATGGAATATTACTCAGCCTTAAAAAGAAATGAAGTTAAGTTATTTGTAGTGAGGTGGATGAACCTAGAGTCTGTCCTACAGAGTGAAGTAAGTCAGAAATAGAAAAACAAATACTGTATGCTAACATATATATGGAATCTAAAAAAAAAAAAAAGGTTCTAAAGAACCTAGGGGTAGGACAGGAATAAAGATGCAGATGTAGAGAATGGACTTGAGGACATGGCGGTGGGGAAGGGTAACCTGGGAAGAATTGAGAGAGTGGCATTGACATATATAGACTACCAAATGTAAAATAAATCACTAGTGGGAAGCAGCCGCATAGCCCAGGGAGATCAGCTCAGTGCCTTGTGACCACCTAGAGGGGTTGGATTGGGAGGATTGGAGGGAGACAGTAGATGGAGGGGATATGCTGATATATGTATATGTTATAGCTGATTCACTTTGTTACACAGCAGAAACTAACACAACAATGTAAAGCAATTATACTCCAAAAAAGTTGTTAAAAATAAGTATTCTTAGCACTTTCATGGTAGAGAGTAGTCCATGAAAACTCTGCAGACTCCCAGCAACACATTCCCCAATACTGATATTTGCTGTCACTACACGGGATAATGGGAGGGAGAACTTCCCAGTGATAAAAATTCCCCCAAAACAATGGGCAATTATACTCCCTCGAAGTGCAGCATCTGACAGCTATAGGAAGTATTCTATACCCTCAAGGAGAAACTTCACACCAAAATACTTTCAGAACATAGCATAAGAAGAAATATCCTCAACTTATTATATGAGATCAGATTATCCTAATATCAAAAACTTACTAAGACATTGTAAGGGGATAAAATTGCAGACTAAGATTCTTTATGAACAAAAGCATACACCTTTAACTAAAATACTGGCAAAAATAAATCAATCAATTTTAAAAAATATGATTAAACATCAACACCAGGTAGGGTTTATGTGAGGAATGAAAAGTTGATTAACATTTAGGAATCAATCAGTAAGTGTAGCTGACCATATTAACAGAAAAGAAGAAACAAACTTTTCTACTGAGAGAAGGGCTTTTAACAATATTCAACATTCATTTAGAGTAAAATTCTCAGCAAACTGGGAACATAAAGAGATTTTCTCAGCCTGATATCAGGCATCTATGTGATTTTGGTTCACAAAGATTTTCGTAGGGAGAACACAAAACTAACTGTAAAAGGAAAAACATATATATATTTACAGTATCTTTTAATGTGCATAAGTCTTTAATAAAAAAAAGTGTAACTTATTTTTTTTTATTTCTGCTCTTTATTTCTATAACACACATACTATTTTTGGAAAATTTATTTGTAAATATGAACATTTTATGCTTGATACCATTATAAATGTAATTTTAAATTTTACTCAGAATGATTCATTGCTAGTATTTAAAAGTATTATCAAATCTTTTATGTTAACCTTGCATTCTGTGACTTTGCCAAATTGCCTTATTCTATTAGTTACTTTGTACATTCCTTATGGTTTACTATATTAACCATCATGCCATCTATAATTAAGGATATATCACTTCTTCATTTTTTTGTTTTGTTTTGTTTGGGTTATTTTTTTACTGCACCACGGGGCATGTGGGATCTTAGTTCCCCGACCAACGATTGAACCTGCACACCCCTGCCTTGCAAGCACGGAGTCTTAACCATTGGACCACCAGGGAAGTCCCTCACTTCTTCCTTTTTCAGTTTTATTGTTTTTACTCCTTTTTTCCCCCTCTATTACAATGGTTAATATCTCAGGTTCAGCATTGATTATAAATAGTAAGTGTGAAGCTCTTCAACTTGTTTGCAATCCTATGGTGAAAAAGTTCAATATTTCAACATTAAGTGGAATGGTAGCTCTGGCCTTTATTTAGTATCAGAGAGAGAGAGAGGGAGAGAAATTTTTACTCTGATTGAGTAAATCAGAGTAAAAGTGATTTTACTTTTTATGATTTCCTGAAATCATCCAGTAAAAATTATTTCATGGATGGTGAAATTTAAATAAATTGAAAATTATTTTGTAACAATATAACCAAAATTTGAGTAAAATAATTATTATCCTTTTAAAAGAAAAGTTCTGTCTGTATGAAACCTAATGCATACCACAATAGTTTGAAATGTCCACTGTTTCACAGTTTCAATTTTGTAACATAGAATATTAGCACTGTATGGAAAACTAGGATTTTGTCCTGATTGGGTTTGCTAGTCGTACTATCACAAAGGGATCATGTAGATATGAATATGTTTTACATAATTGGGTAGTTTTTCTAGGTAAAATTTGTAAATTTAAAATAAAATCTAAATATTTCATATATACATTGTGAAATCTTAGAAAATAAATCAGGATTAATGGGTTAAATATGTCTTTAAAAGTTAGGGTTTGATAAATTTGCAGAAAAAATACAGAATTTATTTTGCAGTATTAAAATTTAAACCTCACATGATCATTTAGAATAGGGAAACAATATAGTTATATTTTGTGAAGAACTAGAAACTTTAGGGTGGAGGATCATACATTTAATGTTCCAGTTGATTCAAAATTATAATTTAGAGCATCTGTACCTTAGACATTTTATCCTTTTGCAATAACACTTTTGCTAGTATGTTTGAAATAAGGGCCAAAGCAGGAGATACATGAGCATGATAAAATGATGATGTTGCTGTTGTGATTTAGTTCTGGTCATATTTCTTTAAAACTTTCATTAAAATGGTTGTGTTACCTACAGCTTGTTGTACAGATCTCTCCTCCATGATCAGAAGTGATTATAATCGCTCAGCCTCTGTATTTGATATGGCATGTGACTTTGATCAGATAATCAATAACTTTTTTTCAATGTTGTTTAGGAATATTATTAACTATACAAATGTCTAATAGCATAGGCATCTTTGCATTGTTCCTCATTATAACATTGCTTGAATGTGATTACTAACTTTGCCCTATACCAGTCCTGGAAATCTTAAACCTTTAGATTTGCTATAATAGCAATAAGTAAGTACAAATAAAACAAAATGAAGGCAGTCTCCAGTTTTCCAGGTTTTAGGATTCTGTAGTTATGATCCAGATTTAGTGCATTAGAGGCAAGTGATCATAATCTGGTACCCCATTTGGGACATGATCTCCTACCCTGTTTAGCACAGGTACAAGAAGCATAACTCAAAACACCTAAACCAGGCTTCCCTGGTGGTGCAGTGATTGAGGGTCCGCCTGCTGATGCAGGGGACACGGGTTCGTGCCCCGGTCCGGGAAGATCCCACATGCCGTGGAGCGGCTGGGCCCTTGAGCCATGGCCGTTGACCCTGCGCGTCTGGAGCCTGTGCTCCGCAACGGGAGAGGCCATAACAGTGAGAGGCCTGTGTATCGCAAAAAAAGAAAGAACAAAAAACGAAAAAAAACCCACTTAAACCCCCTTATTCAACTTACAAGAGCAAAAATACTAAAGTTCAATCTTAAAGAGATTCTTTAATTCTCTAAATGTTCTATGGTCTGATACATTGTTATTTTTACATATGTGCTTCTTTTGTGTTCTTGAGTCTCTACATTTTTTCAGCTTGTAATTCTTTCATTCAGAATGAATGAATACAGCCATACTTGATATTAGGTTTTGGTATTAGTTTGCTGTTGATTTGTTGGCAGGGGTTATAAACATTATAAAATCATGTAAAACATTATAAACTTTATAGAAACATAAACATAATTTTAACACTTAAAGAGATAGCAAAAAATACATTTTTTGCTTATTTCTGTAAGAGATTATAGATAGGGTACGCAGCATTAATGTTTGGCTCTGCAAATCAAGCAGTTATTTAATGTATGGCTGATCAGAAATATTTTACCATTTTAATTTCATTTCATATTTTAACTAAGGTTTCTTTCATATGTTTCTTTTCAGAATAGTGAAATAAATGCCACCTGGGAATTAAGAATTTTGAGTTCTTCACAGGAATAACAACATAATTCTAGTTGTCAAATGTGCTTTGATTAATGTACTAGAGAAAATCAGTTAGACTTCACACTCTGGAGTTTTAGACTTCTTTAAGCTGGTGTACAGAAAATCATAACTCTTATTCAAAATTCTAAACCCTGAGTGGAAGTTTTATATATATCTTAGTGATTCTGTGCGGAGCCAAGTGACAAGTCAGTTGCAACACATATTCTTGCTTCATTCTTCATCTTAAATTTAAAAAAGTAACAAACAATATGATGTTAGAATTACCTATACTCACAAGATAGCAACTCACAAAAACTACTTAAGTGTAGCTAGGGGTTGTCTATGACCAATGGTTATCAGTTGAAAAATATTATCTATAAAAATTAATACTAGAGCTTCCCTGGTGGTGCAGTGGTTGAGAGTCCACCTGCCGATGCAGGGGACACGGGTTCATGCCCCGGTCCGGGATGATCCCACATGCCGCGGAGTGGCTGGGCCCGTGAGCCATGGCCGCTGGGCCTGTGCGTCCGGAACCTGTGCTGAACAGCAGGAGAGATCACAACGGTGAGAGGCCCGCGTACCGCAAAAAAAAAAAAAAAAATTAATGTTAACAGAAAACCCTTAAAATGATTTCATATTGTGGAAACATCATCTTGATAAAACAAATTATTGAAAAGAAGAATATTAATTAAGCTTTGGTATTCAGTGCTAGATATCACAATCAGTCCTGTCTTTTGTTTATGGTATCACTGCTTTTTTATATATTTAATTTTTTATTGAAATATAGTTGTTTTTCAGTTTTACAGCAAAGTGATTCAGTTATATATATATATGTGTGTGTGTGTATATATATATATACTTTTTTAGATTCTTTTCCATTTTATGTTATTATAAGCCATTGAATATAGTTACCTGTGCTATACAATAGGTCCTTGTTGTTTCTCTATTTTATATATAGTAGTGTGTATCTGTTAATCCCAAACTCCTAATTTATTCCTCCCTGATTTCCCCCTTTGGTAACCATGTTTGTTTTCTGTTTGTGAGTCTCTTTCTATTTTGTAAATAAGTTCAGTTTTATCATTTTTTTAAGATTCCACATATAAACGATATATGATACTGTCTTTCTCTGTCCAACTTCACTTAGTATGATAATCTCTAGTTCTATCCATGTTGCTGCAAATGGCATTATTTCATTCTTTTTTATGTCTGAGTAATATTCCACTGTACATATATATACCACATCCTCTTTATCCTTTCATCTGTCCATGGACATTTAGGCTGCATCCATGTCTTGGCTATTGTAAATAGTACTGCTATGAACATTGGGTTGCATGTATCTTTTCAATTTAGAGTTTTCATGTTTCTCAGTATGCCCAGGAGTGGGATTGCTGTATCATATGGCAACTCTATTTTTAGTTTCTTATGGAACCTCCATACTGTACTCCATAGTGGTTGCACCAATTTACATTCCTGCCAACAGTGTAGGAGGGTTTCCCTTTTTCCACACCCTCTCCAGCATTTATCATTTGTAGACATTTTGATGATAGCCATTCTGACTGGTGTAAGGTTATACTTCACTGAAGTTTTGATTTGTATTTCTCTAATAATTAGCAGTGTTGAGCATCTTTTCATATGCCTGTCAACAATCTGTTTGTCTTCCATGGAGAAATGTCTGTTTAGGTCTTCTGCCCATTTTTCAATTGGGTTGTTTGTTATTTTGATATTGAGCTATACAAGCTGTTTGTTTCTTTTGGAAATGTATCACTTGTTGGTAGCATTGTTTGAAAATATTTTCTCTCACTCCATAGGTTGTCTTTTCATTTTGTTTATTGTTTCCTTTGCTATGCAAAGGCTTCTAATTCAGTCCCATTTGTTTATTTTTGCTTTTGTTTCCAGTACTCTAGGAGACAGATCAAAAAATATGTATATATTGCTGTGATTTAATTAAAGAGTGTTCTGCTTATGTTTTCCTCTAGAGGTTTTATAGTATCCATTCTTACATTTAAGTCTTTAATCCACTTTGAGGGTTTTTTTTGTATATGGTGTTAGAGAATGTTCTAATTTCATTTTTTTTCATGTAGCTGTCCAGTTTTCCCAGAAACACTTATTGAAGAAACTGTCTTTTCTCAATTGCATATTCTTTCCTCCTTTGTCCTAGGAGGAAGTTGTGTGTGAGTTTATTTCTGGGATTTCTATCCTTTTCTATTGATCTAAGTGTCAGGTTTTGTGCCAGTACCACACATGTTTTGATTTCTGTAGCTTTGTATTATAGTCTGAAGTCAGGGAATGTGATTGCTCCAGCTCCATTTTTCTTTCTCAAGATTGTTTTGGCTACTCAGGGTCTTTTGTGTTTCCATACAAATTTTTAATTTTTTGTTCCAGTTCTGTGAAAAACACCATTGTTAATTTGATAAGGATTATATTGAATCTGTAGATTACCTTGGGTAGTATGGTCATTTTAACAATATTGATTCTTCCAATCCAAGAACAGGGTATATTTTTCCATCTGTTTGTGTCGTCTTCAGTTTCTTTCATCAGCATCTTATATTTTTCAGAGTACAGGTCTTTTGCCTCCCTATGTATATTTATTCCCAGGTACTTTATTCTTTTTGATGATGTAGTAAATGGGATTGCTTCCTTAATTTCCCTTTCTGACATTTTGTTGTTAGTGTATAGCAATGCAACAGATTTCTGTATCCTGCAACTTTACTGAATTCATTGATGAGTGCTGGTAGTTTTCTGGTAGCGTCTTTAGGATTTTCTCTGTATAGTATCATGTTATCTGTAAACAGTTACATTTTTACTTCTTCCTTTCCAATTTGGATTCCCTTTATTTCTTTTTCTTCTCTGATTTCCATGGCTAGGACTTCCAAAACTATGTTGAATAAAAGTGGCGAGAGTGGGCATTCTTGTCTTGTTCCTGATCTAAGTGGGAATGCTTTCAGCTTTTCACCATTGAGTATGATGTTAATGGTGAGTTTGTCATATATGGCCTTTATTATGTTGAGGTATGTTCCCTCTGTGCCCATTTCTGAAGAGTTTTTGCCGTAAATGAATGTTGAATTTTATCAAAAGTTTTTTCTGCATCTATGAGTTGATTTTTAATTCTTCAATTTGTTTTATTCTTCACTTTGTTAATGTGGTATATCACATTGATTGATTTGCAGATATTGAAAAGTACTTATATCCCTGGGATAAATGCCACTTGATCGTGGTGTATAATCCTTTTGATGTATTGTTGCAGTTCATTTGCTAATATTTTGTTGAGAAATTTTTGCATCTATGTTCATCAGTGATATTGGCATGTAGTTTTCTTTTCCTGTGATATCTTTGTCTGGTTTTAGTATCAAGATGGTGCTGACCTCATTGAATGAGTTCACTAGTCTTCTTTCCTCTGCAAATTTTTGGAATAATTTCAGAATTAGGTGTTAACTCTTCTTTAAATGTTTCATGGAATTTGTCTGTGATGCCATCTGGTCATGGACATTTGTTTGTTGGGAGTTTTTTATTTACTGATTCAATTTCAGTACTTGTAATTGGTCTGTTTATATTTTCGATTACTTCCTGGTTCAGTAATGGGAGATTGCACCTTTCTAAGAATTTGTCCATTTCTTCTAGCGTGTCCATTTTATCAGTGTATATTTGTATGTTGTAGTCACTTACGAACCTTTGTATATCTGTGGTGTCAGTTGTAACTTTTTTTAAAATTTCTGGCTTTATTGATTTGGGCCCTCTCCCTTTTTTGTGATGAGTCTGGCTAAAGGTTTATCAGTTGTTTTTTTAATCTTTCCAAAGAACCAGCTTTCAGCTTCACTGATCTTTTCTATTGTTTTCTTCATCTCTATTTCATTTATTTCTGCCCTGATCTCTATGATTTTTTTCCATCTCCTAACTTTGGGTTTTGTTTGTTCTTCTTTCTCTAGTTGCTTTAGGTGTAAGGTTAGATTGTTTATTTGAGATTTTTCTTGTTTTCTGAGGTAAGCTTGTATCACTATAAACTACCCTCTTAAAACTGCTTTTGCTGCATTGCATAGGTTTTGGATCATCGTGTTTTCATTTTCATTTCTCTCTAGTTACTTTTTTATTTCCTCTTTGATTTATTCAGTGATCCATTGGTTGTTTAGTAGTATATTGTTTAGTCTCCATGTGTTTGCATTTTATGCAGTGTTCTTCTTGTAGTTGATATCTGCTATCACTGCTTTTTAACACACTAGTGATGTAACAGTTGTGTCAATAATATGGTCTTGAAATCTCTTTGGGAAATGATCTGACAATACTCACTTTCTGTTAAGTGTTGATAACAAAGGAGGAAAACAGAAATATCTGCACACAGTGATTATTTTTGAAATACACTGTCTTGAGGGGATGTTAAAAGTTGTTGAGGTTTCCTATAAGGAGAAACAGGGAACTATAAAAGGGGTTATAGTTACTTGTATACTGACTCAGTAAATCATTGTTCTTCACAGAAACTATTGAGAATGTTCACAGCCTTAAACTATACTTTAATATTTATCTTGAAAAACTAGAGTTACAAGATTTTCATTTGCTTCTTTCTAGGTCAATAATGGTAGGCATCTTAGGAGAATATGTAAACATTAAAAAAGCATGTTAAAAGTTTTCATTAAGGATTTCCTTATGTAATAATAATAATAAACACATAAATAATGCTGCACCACTACATCTTTCTCTGATATTGGTATCATCATATCAACTATATGCTTATAATAGTTTTAAATATAACATATAATATGATTCATTTTTAACATGAAGTGTAGATAATATAAATTTAAAAATTGTAGATAATGAACTGAAATATTCAGAAAAAGAAAATGAAGCCAAGATAGTTATCATTAGGGGATAAAATTCCTCCTTTAGGAGACACCATAAGCAAAGGTAAATTGAGGATACTCACCTGTTTGGAGCAGAATTTCTTCTATTGAATACTGTGTGATAGGATGGAGTAGAGTGGCAAAGGGCGAATTGTGGATCATAAGAGCCAAACTAAAGGGAATGGATTTTATTCTTAAAAAACCTGGGTAGATGCTGAAGTGACAAAAGTTCTCTCTCTTATAAAGATATTGGATAACATGATGAAATTAACCTTTCAATACATTGTTGGAATTGAAGCTGGGAAAAGGACATGACTAGATGGCAGATGCAAAGAGAGAACACAAAATTATAAGGTGAGCATAAACTAAATTCAGAACTGAGGGAGCTTGAAAGAAGGGGGCTATATAATAAGGGATCAGATTTAGTCTGTCTGATAATACAAATTGAGACTTCAGTCTTGTTCATAATGGTGAGTGAGAAAAGAGCTCCCTGATTAAATTCAGTCAGTCACTTTTGTAAAATGGAGGCTAGATCAACTCCGACTATCAATTTGAGGTTCAGTGAAGAAATTGCCTTAAAAAAAAAAGGAGGAAAAAGAGTCTCATATAAAAGAACACCATGTATAGGGCAATCATGGACTGAGACTTCTGATTTTCACTACCCATATTGTCCATTAACCCAAACCAAAAAGTTAAATAAAGCATTCTTAGTAACAGAGTTTGGAAAAAGAGAAATGCCAAAATTCCCACATATGAATGTCATCCATCAAGGTTATGCATATGCTATACACACACACATACTCATGCACAAATTCTTTGAGGATGAGACATAAAGATAATCATGGAATACAATCAACAAATTAAATGCATGGACATATTATACTTTCAAAGCAGAAAATAGTAGAATAAACAAAATTTATTTCTACATAAGCATATTTAAAACATTCAGTATGAATGGGAGAGTATCCATATGTAGTAAAAGAGTACTAAATGTTCTATAAACAAGAAAATAGAAAATCTAGAATTAAAAAATAATATGAAAATTTTGAATTTATATAGTAGAAGCAACTAAAAATAATATATTAAAAGATTATTGCAAATTACCTAGTATACAGGACATAAGATAAAGATACAGGAAACATGAAAGAGAATTTAAGAGACAGATTATACAGTGGAAAATTTCCTCAAGATCTAGCAGGAGTTCCTGAGAGAAATAGTGGAAGAGGTAACTTAGAAGAAGCAATAATCAAGGAAACAGGGAGATAAGAAATTCTCCCAAATGCTTTGTCACCCAGACCAGCAGTGTTTGTACCAAACACTCTAGGGAGAGACAAGTAATCTAACATTTAATGAGCTGTAACTAGATAACGATATTCAAAATACAATATAAATCTCACCTATAAATTTTATAGATTTTAGTTCTCCATTTTCTCCAAGTATTTTATTTCATTTATATATATTTCATGTTATCCTCTCTGCTTAGCACTCTATCTGACAGAGTCATTAATGCAATGTGTGCTTTATACCCCATAATGTCAGCCAGGGGTTCTCTGGGAAGAACTTGTTCTGTTTTATAAATATACAATCAGCTCAGTGTTGTTCTATCCTTTGTGTGGGGAAATAGCAATACAGATCTGGTAGACCATTACAAGTTAATTATGAAATAAAGAAATTACAAAGCACAGAAGTTAAATTCGCCTGAATTCTGGAATTAGGATACCCAGGTTTTTAGCCCCATTAACGTCGGGTTGTCTTTATATTCAACATATTTCATTTTAACTGAATCCATGAAGTACAGATGTATAAAGAAGTAAAAATATAAACATTTCAAAAATCATTTCCTTGAAGTGTAATTTTCAATACTATTCCATTAAGAAGGCTTCATGTTCACTTTTTCCATAATAGGTACAGATCTCATAATTACAGTCATTTTCAAGTGGAACATCAGGGAAATTGAGGGACTGGAACTAGAAAAAAATCTTATTTGGGAAACTGGCTTTGGTCTTGGCTCAGAAGATATGGATGGCTGGATCACTGTGTGATCTTTGATCCCATTATTAAATGGTTATATATTTATAGCTTTGTTCCAGTTCTTACACCCCCCCACACACAAATATATGCATGTGCACACACACGTATGTAGCAAGGGATAATTGAAATTAAACAGATAAAATTAATTTTGTTTAGTGATAAGTGCTATAAATAAAACAATAAGAAAGTAAATGATGCAGTAAATTGTGGCTATATTAAGTGAACTGTTCATAAAAGGCATTTTGAAGGAGGCAATAACTGAAAAGAGAGTAGAAAATAAAGTGATGTGGCATAGAGTTAGACTTTATGCATCCCTTGTAGGCAGAGAGATCATATGACTAAGTTTTTCCCCATAGAATGTGGGCAGTAATGATGTACATCTTCTCCAGGTTTAGCCCTTGAAAACTTCTGAAAATTATAAATCTTTCATGTGTTACTTCTCCATCTTCTAGCTGAACAGAGAAATTCTGATTACATACAGCCAGCTGGAATCATAAGATGGGAGAATCATGGGTTTCTGAATGTGCAGAATTTTTTCATCTACATGAATAGAACCACAGTTATGTAAGAAATAAACTTTTTTGTTACTTTTGGCCACGGATATTTTGATATACCATTTTGCCTACTCAGATCAATACAGATATCAATATTTTTATGTGAACTTGGACAAGTTAACTCTGTTTTATTTCCCCCATTTTGAAAATGGGTTTATAACAGTATGTTCCCATGAGATTGTTGTGAGGATTAAATGAGTTAATGCATTTAAACATTTAGAATAGTGTCTGGTACTTAATAAAGTGTTAAGTTTGACCATTTTTATTCTTATCTTGGAGAACAGTGTTCATGGGTGAGAATGAACCAAAGATAGTCTAAGGTTCTCACAAGCTTGTTGTAAAAGGAGAGATGTAATGGGAATAAAGTGAGGGCTAGGAGATGAGTTCAATGATTAAGATTGAGGCCAGGTCTAGTAGAGTCTTAAAGATTCAATTCAAAGATACTGGGAGATTTTTAGTATGGGAATTTATAGCTTAAAAATGTCTGTCTTACTTTGGGGTGAAGAATAGATGCTTTGGAGGTAATGTTGGTAGCAATAAAGCCAGTTGCTAGATTATTGGAAAAAGACAGGTGAGAGATAATGATGCTTGGACCAGAATGGAAGCAGTAGAGATGACATAGTGATCAATACAATGCAGTGAATAATAGCACTACATAGCCTTCTACATGCCCTACAATCTTTATCAGTCAACAGGGTTTAAATGACTGCAACATGCCAGGGACTGCACTGTATATAAAGATTTAGCAATGCACTTATAACAAAAAGAAGTAATATGTAGGATCTATATGCATCAGTTGCTTTACCTGAGTCTAAAAGAAATAATAGAATTCTTGTTCTCAAGGCATGTTCAGCATAGAGTCTGACAAAAAGTGACAATTTGGTAATCACAAAGCCAAACAGTAAATAATATGCTAGCAGTTGGACTGAGGTTCAGAAGAAAAATATAGGAGGGCACCAACATAGCCTGGAAAGTCCCAAGAAGATTTCCCAGAGATGTTTATACATAAGATTAAATAGAAGGACAGACTCTGCACTATAATTATGCTTCTTAAAATGAATGATCAAGATTTGATTGAATGATGTTTACAGACTTAAGCATATTAAGAAATTCACATTACTATTTTTAAGTTATTTGAGGAAAGGGCACATTTCATACTTCTTTTTATCCTCATACAGTGGTGGTAACTAGCAGAGTGATTGCTTTTTTATATGATGATTGATGCACTTGACTCTGAATGCAGTCCATATTCATGGGCATAACATGTTTTCCTTTTTCCCCTCTGAAAGAGCCTTATCAAATTTATTCTGGCATGCATTTTACTGTATATTGGATAAAGGATACTGACAGATAAAGAAAACAATTTTTGTCCCAAGCTCAACACAAGCCCTAATGGGAATAATATTTAACAAGGGAATAAATTGTGGGGTTTCCCTTTTACAGGAGGGAAAGATGGTTATTTGTTTACTTGCAGATCTACAAAGGATTCTGGGTATTTTCACCTAAGCTTCTTTGCTGCAAACACTATCACAACATAATTATTTGACCTTAGAGCCATTTTTCCAAGAAAGATAAAATAACAGGTTGACAGTTTGGTTTGACAGCTTGGTTTTATTTCTTCATTGACACAGAACTCCCATTTTTGTATTATATAAATCTTGGCCCTCATAATGGTCTTTACAGTGAAAATCTTAAAAAATAGTGGATGATAACAACTATGTATATTGATTTGATAGAAAATATAGTAATAAAACTTACCAGAAGTGTGAAATAAGAGATTGTAAAGCCAGATTGCATACTATACTAGAAAATCATAGCATGTAAGTTTGCAAATCCTTTGGTAAGTTGAAGGCTCACAGTTGAATCCACATTTCCCATAGATCTTTGGAACATCTATCAATGGACTTGTAACAAAATGCTAAGAACAAAGAACAGTGTAGAAGCTTTCAAGATGCAATGCAAAACTCAGTTACAAATATGCTTCTTAGTATTTGGAAACTGATAACCTCTCTTAATGAAGAAAGAAATTTTAGCTAAGAAGAAAAAGTGTGATGCCAAACAAAGAGACAAATCAAGACAAAAAAAAAAAAAAAAGGTGCATAAAGTCCTGTGAACAAAAGACTTAGAAGGCAAGTACTTACATACAATTCACAAAACAAAATCAATAGTTTGCAGAGTATTGCCATGAATCTACACACATTTTACATGCTTTCAAATATTTTGCATTTCACAATAAAGTCTTTTTCATTTTGTTATTCATTTTTCCTGTTTCTTTATGTACTTTTTAATGTCCCTCTTTTGCTTTTTGCTATTTTATCTTTTATGGCAAATTGCCTCATGGCCAGTTAGTTACACAGTGGAAATACTTGAGGCAAAGAGGTCTGTCTATGGCAAAATTGTTTATGGTGAAAATACTGGACACTCTACAAACAGAATCAAGTTGAATAATTAAAAGGAATTTTTATAGTGGTGTGATAGATTCATTTTCTTAGGTAAATAAAATTCATAATGTTAAACAAAAAGGAAAATACAATATAGAGGATAAATTGAGAAGTGTTCATGAATTTTCAGAATCCTCATTATTTTGAATTGCTGTAACTGTCATAGGAGAATGGCTTCCTAGAGAATGTGGAGGTGTTCCACAAAGCTTAGCATACAAGTAAGTGGAAAGACTTTGGTATATTAAGCAATTTAGGTACATAATCAATTTTCAAATAGTAATAAACTTAGCTAAAAATATTTGAAAGAAAATGAAATGTTTTACAAACTAGAAATGTTCAAAAGCTTAATTTTTGATGAATATTGTATTCTGTTTAAAACAGTTTTTCTCTGAAGTAATCAGGAAGGTTCTTTGCCAGTAAAAAGCCAAATATGTTTCCATAAAAATACTGACCTCATAAGGTGATTTATTTCCCATTTTTACATATCTACTCTAAACTTTGACTTCTAGTATTTAAGAACACTGCAGGGGTTCCTATGCTCTTTGTGATCTTGAGGAAATTAAAAAAACTTCTTGATAAAATGGAAATAATAATAGTACCAGTCTCATCAGGTTCTTATGAGAATTTTAAAAGACATACAGATAAGAGTATTTCTGACTTTGCCTGGCTTATAATAAATCTATTGATTAGTAGTAAAACTATTCACTTACTGTTAGAGAAAATAGTAAGTTGAGTATTTAGGATAAATTAGACCAGTATTTTTAAATTAAGGAAGTGCATTTGATACACATGGAGACTTTTATTTTGATGCAGACCTACCTCTGACCCACTGTTTCATAGTTACTGGAGGTAGCAGGGACCCAAAATTAACAACTGCTATTCTAGATAATATTTAACCCTTATACTTATTGTTAGGCCCCATGATGATGAGAACAGAAACAGAGACAATATTTTGGTTGCAAACATGTATTTCTTGAATCTTCTTTATACTTCCTTCTTAGCAATAACTTTCTGAAGTAGTATTTTTATATGGAAATTGAAAAATTACACATACACATTGTATTTTCATGCATTTAGAGTTAGTGTGGTGAGGTGGAAACAAGATAGATTGTAAATAAACCTGGACCTAATAATCCCAGCTTGACCACAAAGTAGAAGTCAATACCTATTCTATTTTCTTGGACTTTAGTATTCTCAAGAGCAAAATTTTAAAGCACACATATTTTCAAGAATTAGATTGCATACATAAATTAGATTAGATTAGATTACATAGAACAGTCTTGTTATAACAATAATTTAAAACTATTGCTAGTCTTTGCCTTTCTCCCTTCTCTTTTGAATCCAAGCCTTATCACTCTTCAACTATATATCATTGGCAAATCTTTTTAGTTTGTATGTATAATTAGAAAGACCTCACAAATTTATTGTAAGAAATTGAACAAAGTTTAAATGTGATTTTTAAAAGCAGTAAACCACCATAAACTGAAAAATCACTCTTTTAATCTTTCTGGCTGGCAATGAATGAGATTACAAGCAACATTCTTGGATGTGACTTCTCTAGCCTTGGTCCCCATTGTGCTGTTATTTGGCTTGCATTTAATTCCATTTGAATCTTAACATATTGTTCCCCAACCAAGATACTCATCTTATCAGCTCTGCTTTCTATGATGGGTTAAACTTTCTATATTGTCCTTTTCCTTATTGGTTGTGACTACTAAAGTATGTCATTCACCATCCAGCTCTACAAGTATTGAGACATTAGCCACTGCCATCGCTGACCTTCAACACACCCTGAAAGGAGTTCAATGCAGAGATCAGGAATGAGACACTCTTTGCTCTGGGAAAACTGGCAGAGCAGGCATTCAGATAAATATTTTTAGGAAAAAAAAAATTATGAACCCAGTTTCTTGTGTATTCAGATTTAGAAAAGCACTAAAATCATTAACTAAGATATCTGTGCTTCATGACTAGCAGTATCCTTCTACCTAGAAGCGTGTTTGATTGCACATAACCCTTCTCCAAAGTCACATGTATGCTGACCTCCCCACTTACCTCTTCAGAACAGATTCTCAGAGCTGTCTGAGAGGCTATTCCCAGACTATAGTCCTCAGTAAGTCCCCAAATAAAATGGAAACTCACTGCTCTCAACTTCTGAGTCTTTATTTCAGTCAACAGTTGCTATCTACAGGAAATAGATCTAAACCTTCCAGTTCAACCCCCTTATGGCCTTACTTCCAGTGCTAACAGCTTGTCTGGCATATCTTTCCTGGTGAATGCAAAATTATTTAAGTGGAAGCATTTAGTGTTATTAATCTTGAGGACACGGTGGGGGAAGGGGAAGCTGGGACCAAGTGAGAGAGTAGCATTGACATATATACACTACCAAATGTAAAATGATGGCTAGTGGGAAGCATCTGCATAGCACAGGGAGATCAGCTTGATGCTTTGTGACCACCTAGAGGGATGTGATAAGAAGGGTGGGAGGGAGGCTCAAGAGGGAGGGCGTATTGGATATATGTATACTTATAGCTTATTCACTTTGTTGTACAGCAGAAACTAACACAACATTTTAAAGCAGTTATACTCCAATAAAGATATTTAAAAAGTGTTATTAATCATAGTATTATTTAGTATAAATTATTTCTGTACTTTTTCAACTAAAACAATCTAAGCGTGTAACTGTACCCATAGTTGGCATTTTTTCCAAGGTGGGACATTTAAAAATAACAAGCTTTGGTGAACAAATATTCATATTCAAGCTGACATTTCTTTCTTTCTTTCCTACCCCTAGCCCTGCTGCTGTGATGATCACACAGTGTTCTAAGAAATGACTGATATATAAGTAGCCTAATGTAGATGATTATTATTTTCTGCAATTTTCCCAAGATTGTTTCTGCCTCAGTTTATAGCATCCTGCTTGTCTTTCAGTTCTGTTTATTACATACATTTCTTTTTATTATCCTGAAGAATTTTTAAAAATTAATTAATTAATTTTTTTGCGGTACGTGGGCCTCTCACTGTTGTGGCCTTTCCCATTGTGGAGCACAGGCTCTGGATGTGCAGGCTCAGCAGCCATGGCTCACGGGCCCAGCCGCTCCGCGGCATGTGGGATCTCCTGGACTGGGGCACGAACCTGTGTCCCCTGCATTGGCAGGCGGACTCTCAACCACTGCACCACCAGGGAAGCCCCATCCTGAAGAATTTTTAAAACACTTAAGAGAAAATAAAATGCATCTCTTTATGAGTTACTTTTCATTTCTACTGTTTTTGTGTTGTCTTTAGCATCTTTTTATACATCCTTTTATTTATTCACTTAATAATTGTTCATTTAATTCGTACAAACTGTATGAAGTACAACTAATTCTTTCCCCATTTTGCTTCCCTTATAGATACAGAAATCTTCCTTATCTTTACAGACCCTTTTAATTTGTTTTGTGTGTGAGAAGCCCTCGGAGCAATAGTGTTTTTCTTTTCTTTTGGTTTTCTATTGTTACTTAGTTAATGTTTCCACTCTAACTAAGCTTGTTTATTATATGTTAAAATGGCATTAGATAAATACATGATTAAACATCCCCAGAATATGTCTAGGAGGGCACTAAAGGAAGCATTTAATTTGAATTCCAGTATAGCTATAATGGTTAAAGAGGAGGTATCTCTATTGTGAAGAGCATTTATCTGAATGTTGGGCAAGAGCAGAGATGGGGGAAGTTTATTCCAGGTGTTGATGAGTTTCATGAATAAACAGCTACATAGTGAGAGCTCAGTATTTATACTCAGTTCCCAGAATTTCTGATTGTTATATACTGTAGTAATATTTGTATGCCTTTATCTGCAAGCAAGTTAATAAAAATGTATTAAAAGTATAGAGCAGGGCTTCCCTGGTGGCGCAGTGCTTGAGAGTCCACCTGCCGATGCAGAAGACGCGGGTTCGTGCCCCGTTTCGGGAAGATCCCACATGCCGCGGAGCGGCTGGGCCCGTGAGCCATGGCCACTGAGCCTGCGCGTCCGGAGCCTGTGCTCCGCAAATGGGAGAGGCCACAACAGTGAGAGGCCCGCATAACGTAAGAAAAAAAAAAAAAAAAAAAAAAGTATAGAGCAGAACCCTAAGAAACTAAGGAACACTTGAATGATCAGGTTTCTAAGAGAATAGAAATTAAGAAAGTTCTGAAGCATAGGTAATAGTAATTAATACACTGTCTCTTTATAAAATCTAGCAGGACCCTGCAGGGCCCTCCCAGATACAAATGCCCCCCGCCCCCCGCTGTGTTCCTTGTTTGTAGAAAAATAATTTAGTTTCCTACGCCATCCCTGAGTTCTAAAAAGCAGATTCAAATCATTACTAAATAGGGAATTGAGGGAAGGCAGAAACAAGGAAAAGTCAAGAAACAGTAGTTCAGCAATAAAGCAGTCCTAGTTCCTCCTCAAGGGATCTACAGAACAATCTGATGCATATCTTTGAGTTGTTCTGCAAGAACTAAAGCTCCTACCAAGGTGGAAAATGGTGAATGCACATTGAGCACAAGCATGTAGACCCTGGACTGGTTGGAACCACAAGGTCAATGATTAAGATTTCTGAAACACCAACATGTTAGCTCACCTCCAGTTAGAAGAAAGTCATGCATCCTGCAGTCCTCACCCAAATGTTGCCTTTAAAAACCCTTTTCTAAAAGCAATTGGGGAATTCAAATCTTTTGAACATGAAATGTCCATTCTTCTTGCTTCACCCCGCAATAAGCTTTTCTCTGCTCCAAACTCAATGTTTAAGATTGTTTGGCCTCACTCTGTGCTGGGCACAGCAACTTGGGTTCAACAAAAAATTTGACTTTCGGATTACTTAGCTGCATCTTTTCTATTTCTGTGTCACTTCACAGAAGATTTGAATTTTGAGAGTAAAACCTTGACTGAATTTGTTCTGGGTGGTTTGCTGTTTGCAGTCTTAGTCATATTTTTAATATACGATTTAAAATCATTTTAAAAATGATTAAATATTAAAATCATATTTTAAAATCATTTAAAATATGATTATTTATAAATGAAAGCCATAAATAAAAAGTTCAGAAAATCTCAGATATAGTTTTAGGTATATCTATGAGGAATTAAGTCATGATGATATATATTTGAGTGGATAGTAATATCACTACTACAAAAAGTAAATATGAAAAATATAAATAATAGTAACCACCAAAAATTAATCCAGTAAGTTAGGAAAAAATGCTTAATAAATTCTTTAAATGTTGAATTATTATTCATTCATATTTATCATAAATCTCCAAATCATATTTCAACACAGTATATCATAAATGCTGGGGTAGAAGTGGACAAAATATGTATTATCCATTGCAAATATTGCTACTGATTTCTCTAGCATAACACAAGATTAATCATTGAGACTAACAAATTAGAGTTTTTGAAGATTGACTAACAAATTCAAGAATAATCAGATCAGATTTAGAAATGGCAGAATACAATGTTATGAAAGATTTAGAATGACTCATTTAAAATATAGTTCAGTGTGTACAGAAGGTGTCTCAAAACAATACTTTTACTCTTCTGATGGTTGAATTTTAAACAAATGTAGAAAATCAACGGATGATTCACAAAAATGTCAAAACAATTACCCTCAGACACGATAATATTTAATTTTATCTTTGATTTATTTCTAAATAAATTTAAATGATTCATAAATAAATTTAAATGATTTTACTATGATCAAAATAAATTTATAAATAAATTTAAATGATTTTATTATGATCAAAATCTTACACTATTAGACCACATTTTGTGAAATCAATGAACAATTTTCTTTATTTATTAGACACTTTTGCACTTTGGGAAATTTTTGACTTCATAATTTTGTTTCACTAAATGCTCTTGTTTAATACAGTCCAAATTTCCAAAGTTTTTATAGTTTTAAACGGTTATTATACAAAGTGTAAATATTAATAAAAGTATTCATTTGAAAGTGAGTGGAAGAGATGAATAGGGTGGCAGCTTTATATATGGAAAAAATAAAACTTACTTGGAATTTGGAAATCATGGGTTTAAATTCCTCTACAGATACTACAGATTTTATGATCTCAAGTCACTTTTAATGAGAACCATAGTCTGTAATATAGGAATATTAATGATTGACTTACTTTCATTTTTTCAGTTGCTCTATATCAATAATTTATGAGACATTGCTGTTACAATAGTGATGATATGTACCAGCTACCTACAGTTATGAAGGTAATTTATGTTATTATTAGACTCTTGTCAAATATCAGTGAAGAGGGAACGCTTGATTCTACCTGTAATTTTTTTCTCACCAAAATGGGTCTGTCAATTGCATGAATAAAAACAGCATTTAGGTTCAAGGAGCCATTGTCTCTCTTTAGCAAAATATTGCTGCTCCACCAGAGCCACAAGCTAAATATGAAATATAAGGTTAACCTGGATTGTTTTCAGGGAAGTGTTTTTTAAGGCAACATATGGGTGTATGGGCAGCAGGATGCATGACTTTCTTCTGATTGATTGGTGGTGAGGTAACAGGGTGATGTTTCAGAAATCTTAATCATCAACCTTCTGATTCCAACCAGTCTGGGGTCTTTGTGCTTATGTTCTGCATGTGGTTACTGTCCACCTTCCTCCACCTGATGGCGGTGGTGGGGAGGTGGGGAGTAAGGGGGAAGGGGGGAGGGTGGTCTTTGTTCCTGCTAAACAACTCAAATATATGTATCAGATTGTTATGTATATCCCTTGAGGAGGAATTAGGACTATTTTATTACTGAACTATTGTCATTACTTTTCTTCTTTAACTGCTTTTCCTTAGTTTCTGCATTCCCTCACTTTCCTAATTAGTATCTGCTTGAGTCTGCTCTTTGGAACTCCTGGAAGGCGTAGGAGACTAAAACCTTTTTCTATGAACAAGAAACAGGGGCTACAGAGGGGTTTTTGTACCCAGGCAGGCCCTACAGGGTTCTACATGGTTTAAATTCTCCCTTTTCTTAGCTATTCCTCAATCTTGAGGGAAACTGGTACAGGGCAAGAAAGAGAATAAAGTTTGGATAGAGAGGTTAATCATTGACTTGGCAGAGGAACTCAGTTTTAAGGGGACTCAGTTTCACCTCCCTTTTTTGAGAAGCAAACATGTAAATGATATTTATTTCTTCCTGTTAACACATGGCCCATGTTAATTACCCAAGCTTTACAAATGCTCCTTGTTCATAGGTGAGTTCATTAGATTAGTTAAAAAGTAATTAGAGAGAGAAAATAATGAAAAGGTGAACTGAAGTCAAATACAGAGTTTTCACTTTAAGAAATCACTTCCACTAAAATGCCTTATTCATTGCAACAGGTTTAACTCAGAATCCCATTAACTCTGACTCTTTCTGCAAAGATTGCAGCTTGTCTTTGTCTATCTTTTAATATGAGAAAGAAAAAAAAAATACAGAATAATGTTTCTACTGGTATTAAATAATTTTTTTTCAAATTTTTACTCTCCTCTTTTGACTATATTTTACTTGTATTTTCACAAAGTATTAGAATTAACTTTTAATTTCACTTTGGTAATGAGTAGAAACTGTTTCATGTTGGAATAGCAATTAAAAGTTTCATATCATATACTAAGGGATTATCAAAATTTGGGTCTCTGCCTTCAGAGTATATTTTCTAAATGGAGCTCTAATTAGAATTTGTATTTTGTAAAGACAAATTATAGGGGAAAAAATTAAATCTGTAGCTAAAAGTAGGGATAAATTGAGAAAAAATTGAGTTGTCTACATAGACTCTGTATGTGTCTATAAATATGCATGCATGTGTAATAAATTGGAAGTTATTATGTTTTCAAAAATATCTTTTCCTCTTTATCAAAAGTAGGGGTTTATTTTAGAAAATATATATATTTAATACAGGTAAAAAAAAAAGGAAAAATTCCTACACATATAGAGCATGTTCAATTCTTAGTTTATTGTTGATTCTATAACAATAAGATATTACATTCTATTTTATATCAAGCTTTTCTCCTTTGGTAATACCTGGTGGCCATCTATAAATGGTATCCGGTCGAGATATTATTATTATTAAATATTATCTTTAAATATTTGAGACACAAACATTCTTGCTATTCTTTATTGATTAGTAGTCACTTTGATTCTAGTTTGTGGTAATGATGAAATGTATTTCAAAAATATGCTTATAATTTATCCTTGTATAGTGTTATTTGATTTCTAGGGGACAGTTCTTAGGAAAGAATTACTGAAATGAAAAATGTATGAAAATTTAATTTTCATAGAAATTGCTCCTCTATTTTTTTGGAAGTTATGTATTTTCAACTTTTTTTTTTCAACTTTTTAATTTCAGTTTGTTAGATTGTTTATATCTGGTTACATTTTTGGTTCAATTATTACAGTTCTCTCCTTCAAAGCTATCAATAATATGCATACAGATGTCCCTTACCCAGTTTATCATTTTCTTTCTAACCATGTTTAATACTTTGTTCATTTCAACTTAATTATATGGCTCTGTTATTGGCTCTGTTCTTCAAGCACTTCATATATTTTCATCAATGGTTATTCTTTTCCTTATGCTTCCAATTTTTCCTTCATATATGTGATGGCTTAATTTTGTTCCTCAATATTTTTCTTGAATTATTTCTTTTTGTTATTTTGTTATTGCTTCCTTAGGCTTTTTCTGTGTGTCTCACTCATTCATTTTTATAGAGATAATCGTTTCAGTATTATTTTTTTAAATTCACAATGATATGCACACATTCCTCTTTTGTGGCAATGTCTTTAAGGTAGTGTTCTTTCTTTGACATTTATGGTTTATTCATCCTTTTCTTACCTATTTTATATATATGTATAAATGACTATGATTATATATAGTTTAATTTATTTTTAGCTGTCAGTCTTCCTTGTACAAGTTTCTCTTTTCCTGGAATATTCAGAAAGTTCATAAGAGGAGCAGCAAAGTATATATTCTTAGCAAGTATCGATTCTCCTCATGACATAGATCTTTGTGTGTTACAGTCTATTTAGTGTTTTTCTTCTGAAAAAAAAAAAAAAAAGATGTCACTGCAGGATATCTCACAAGACAATATGTCCTTTCTCGTATGCTTTTCTTTTTTTTAAAAAACAAGCCTAAAACAAGTCTTTTTTTTTTTTTAAACACACCTTAAAAGTCATCATATTTGTCATTGCAGTGGCTATCCTTCCTGGATTTTTCATAATTTTTCAACTAGTTGCCAATAAAATGATTGTTTCCAACATTTTTCTCATGATAAAATACGTGATAATTGATGATAGGTTAATAATTTTCAACATAATACTATGCGTCCAATTAAAAATTTATATATTTCATTCATTTATGCACATATGTAATTGTGTGTATGGTATATACAGCATGTATGTATATGTATAAATGTGTGTGTATGTGTATGGTTTATAGTGTGTGTGTACAGATTCATACATATACACACACACACTATATTCTCGGGTACATAATTAATATTAGTGAATATATTTTTTAGGGGAATTTTTAAAAAATCTAGTATGTGTATACATTCTGTTATTTATTTACCCATGTAAATGCTCATTTGTATTGCTGTTAAAAGTTGAGTTGGATTTTACCATTTTCTTTTCACTGGCATTAGCTCTGTGCTTGTCTAGCCCAAATATGTTTATCTAACCATTTAATCTCAGATTTTGTGATTATTCAATGTACCTTAATAATGATTATATATACTTTTATGGGGGAAAAGAAGAAGAAGGAATTCTACCACAAATGTATAAAAATGCTTTTCAGTTTCTGTGTAAGAAAGTCTATGGAAATATGTTATTTTTATCAATTGAAAGAGTCACTAGATATATAAGCATTTAGTGAATATATGTTCACTATCATAAAGAAGAAGCTGATGAGGAAAGCATACCTACTGTTGAAATGACCTAGAAATAAGTCAATATTGAATGATAATGAGTTCAAAGTAAAGTTTGAGTTTTAGGTCAAGAAAAATAAGCAACAAAAAAAGATTTTTGGACTAAGAGTAGAGAAGAAAGTGTTTAAATCTAGTTTTAGAGCAGTGTTCATGAAAATAGTCGACTAACACAAATTCATATAAGGAAAATATAATAAATTAAATGGACTGTTAGAAGGAAGAAGTGTATATATATATCTCTAAATATCAGAGAAAAAATAGGATTGCATTTGAAGAAAAGATATACTTATCTGCTATTCTTTTCTTTAAAATAAATTTATTTCTTTTATTTTTGGCTGCATTGGGTCTTTGTTGCTGCGTGTGGGCTTTCTCTGGTTGCGGCAAGTGGCAGCTACTCGGGCTCTTCATTGCGGTGGCTTCTCTTGTTGCGGAGCACAGACTCTAGGCACACTGGCTTCAGTCATTGTGGATCGTGGGCTCTAGAGCGCAGGCTCAGTAGTTGTGGCACACGGGCTTAGTTGCTCCTCTGCATGTGGGATCTTCCTGGACCAGGGCTCGAATCCATGTCCCCTGCATTGGCAGGCAGATTCTTAACCACTGCACCACCAGGGAAGCCCTTATTTGCTATTCTTTTCCCATGCTGACTGCTTTCAAAATATATTAAAACAAAGCTGGTCATTTGAATAAAATATTCACCTGAGTTTCCTTACTCAAGCTACTTACTACGTAGTCATATCTATTACCTTTAAAATTCCTTCACTGAAACACATCTCACATATATAGAAGAGTGGTTACCACCTTCTTTAGCCGGTATTGGTGCCTAGTTTTCCTGATTCTAACCAAAACCTGAATAGGTCAATGTTTTTATGCAGGCCCATTCCAGCATCACCATGGAAACATCACTCCATCAGTGAGATAATGAGCTGATAATGAAGATAGCAGTTGAATAATGGACATAACAAAGGCAAAGAGAGATACACCCAAGGGGTGATTTGAGGGAGAAAACAATAACAACAACCAAAATACCATATCATTTATGTGCAGTGATGGAACAAATTATACACAATTCTAACATTAAGATATTATGTTTGAGTGTTTCTGATCTTGGTACTTGTTTGTGATGTTACTTGCATGATATAAAATAGAGTTTTATTGCTCCTCTGGTTTTCTGTCTTGAACTTTCAGGTTTTAGGAGTCAAGTAAAACAAAGGAATTACATTATATGAAATAATGCATCAGGTAGTTTCCCAAGTCACTTCTATTTCCATCTGTGGAATTTATAAACTTTAAATGGCTGAACTATGTCCAGAACAGCAAAAATTTGATAAGTTCAATAATATACCATGGTAATTCCTTAGTGTGTATCAGAATAGGCAATATTTGATTAAAGTAACATAATCTTCGAGTTAACCTGGCTAAAACACTAATGGAATATATTGGCTAGTTTAGTGAAAAAATATGAGGTAATGTAGGCATGGGGATTGTTTAGTTTCAGCAGTTAAAGTATCTCATCATTATTTGTTCTCATCTCTCTCTTTTACTATATGCCATTTTATCTGAAGACTGACTTCCCATTATGCTTACAAGATTTCTGCTGAGAATTCCCAGATCATCATTACTGTATAATTAACTAAAAGGTAAGATTGCCAGATGAAATACACAGTTAAATTTGCATTTTTGACAAAGAGCAACATTTTTTAGTATAAGTATTTCCTATACAAAATTATTTATTGTTTGTCTAAAATTCAAATTTAACTGGTGATCCTGTATTTTATTTACTAAATCTGGCAGTCTTACTAAATGAAACAATATAATTTTGTTTTTGGAAACTCTTAAAAAATGAGGAAGCTTCTTTTCAGAAATTCCCACAAAATATCTTCTCATAGCTCATTTTCTCAATTTTGTCATGTATCCATACCTGAACAAACAATGATGGTCAAGGTATGAGATTTTGCTGGTTCTATTTAGCTTGAGCTGCATGCTGCACTAAGTTTCTGGAGAGGCATAACTGGAATACTACAAAAATTGATTAGTCATGAATAGAAGGGTACTAACTATGGAGGAAGAAATGATAAGAGTTATATCCCAAAACATAATGGCAGAAGCAATATAGCATAATTTTAAATATTGTGGAGTTTGAAGCCACACTGTATGGATCTTCACCATATTGGTGATATAACCCTGGGCAAGTTGCTTCACCTCTTTGTGCATCAGTTACCTCATTTCTGAAATTGACATTATAATAGTATCTACTTTTAATAGTTTTTATTTAATGCATATAAAGTACTTAAAAATTGTTCCCATTTAGAAAACCCTTATCTTATGATAAACAGCATGAGGAAAACACACTTCATAATGATATATTGGAAAATCTACATGAGTTATCATTAATTTATAAACGTTCATAATTTAGAACTTGGAGAATATTCTTCTAACTTATTTTATATAAATCTGTTTCTGGAGAATTTTATTGGAGGTAGGGAAATTATTTAGATACTTATTGCAATTTAGCTAGTGCTCAACTATGTAATTTTTTTATTGTAGCAAGCACACTTAACTTGAGGTATATTCACTTAAATTTTTGTATGTACAATGCAATATTGTTAACTATAGGCACTACATTAAAGAGCAGATTTCTAGAAATTCTTTTTGCATAAACTTTATACCTCTTGAACAGTAGCACCTTATCATAGAGTTATTAGTTGTCTAGTGGAGTCTAGAAATTTATTCTAGACTGAGATGTCATCTTATTCAGTTCAGACTGTTATAACAAAATACCATATATTGGGTGGCTTATAAGCAACAGAAATTTCTTCTTCACAGTCTGGAGGCTGGGAAGTCCAAGATGAGTAAGCTGGCGATTCAGTGTTTGGTGAGAGCCTGCTTCCTAAGGTGGCTGTCTTCTTGATGTATTCTCATTGGCTGGAAGGGGGCGCTGGAGCTCCCTGGTGCCTCTTTTATAAGGGCACTAAACCCATTCTTAATTACTTCCCAAAGACCCCACATCCAAATACCCTCACATTGGGGCTTGAGTTTCATCATATGAATTCCTGGGAAGCATAAACATCAAGTCTATAGCAGATATTAACAGAAAGTTGAGTGTTTTCATTTCTTTCTAGCTGATCTGTTATTCCCTCTGAGGTCTATACTCTTAACTGGTTTTCAGTAGCAAGGCATAGGATGGGAGTTTTTGGGGGAACATTGGAAGAGTAAAACAAAAATCCACTAGATTTATTTTAATGTTTTATATACAATCTCTGCTCATAAAATACAAGCTAATTTCTAAAGTTTTCAAAATCTCTTTCCCCAACCTGGTCCTGTGTTCATAAGTGAAATAGTTGAAAAAGACAGGAAACATGGCAATGAAGAAAGTACAGAATCTTCAAATCCATAAGATGTCCTCTAAGGACTGGTGTGCTCTGAAATGTGTTTTGTTCAGTCCCATCACTGAACATTCAGCTAGTCGAGGTGTCTGATTTTTCTGGCTTGTCTTGGATCTCATTTCTCTTTCACATTAGTACAGGCTGGTAGTTCTTATAAGTAATTCTTTCTTCATTATCCTTTGACCCTTATCTCTGAATGTCTGCTACATTCTACACTTGGATTCTTGACTGAGTTGTCTTTAGCCTCTACTTCACAGTGACTTTTACCTTTCTAGCTATAGCACATTTACAGAGTTCTTGGCTCTCAGTTTAGTTACTTCTATTGACTCTAAAAAGCGTGTGGAAATTTCTGGGTCTCAGAATGGTAAATGGAGATTGAAAGATATTCAAGAGTGACAATGCTGATTTTCTCTCTTTTCTTTACTAAAGCTTACTGACGTTTGAGAATAGCACTGTGCGGAGTGTCTCCTTCCTAAATCTCAAATATAAACTTCCGAAAGATATGTAAAATGCCTTTACTTCCAGGTCTGAAATCTGTGCAAGTCAGATTAAGACATCTGCATAGATTCTTGCTTTTATATCTGTGGCTTTCTCCCATACAAACCCCTGGGACTAGAACAGGTGTTGTTTCCTTCTTTCCTTTTACTATCTGGTTAGGAATTCCCTTGGGTTAAACTTTATAATCAGGTCGTCAAGACCTGGCTCTTGATATGATAAATGCAAAAAATAAGGAATATAGAAAATATTGTATTTTTCACAAAGTTTTATATTTAAAAGCTAAGTAACTTTCTATTTTTTGCCATCCTGAAAAAAATGCTAAGTATGCACATAATTAGTGAATTCTTTAGGATATTTAAGAATACAAAAGATGAGTTCAGTATTAATATATTTGTATATTTCAAGATATTTCCTCTGGTACGTAAACATATAGACAGAGCAGAATTCTCTGCTGCTACACTTTTTTTTTTAAAGAACATAATAATCACATTTACAGGAAAACTTGACAAAGATGTTAAAAAGGGAAAAATATTCTAGAAGCTTCTATTGGCAAGTAAATGGAGGTAATCCTTAAGATCACATTTCCCTTATGCAGTATCCCTAATGATCACTTTGATGGGTTTTAGAAGAGTGATTTTTTTTAAAGAGAAAATTTCCACAGACTTTATTAGAGTCTCAAAGTAGCTGAAAAAAGGAGCTTTTATAAACTCTGCTCTAAACAGCTTACTCTCATAAGTTCTATTCCAAGGGATAAATTAGGGGAAATAGCTTAGAATATCCATATTTTGTATCCTTTGTATCCTTCAATCTTTTGCTTATAAAAATGAATGGGAAAATTAAAATTGTAAGAAAAAAACCTTAGCCACAAACTCTATGTCAAATATTATATATATTTCATATTTTAAATTTTATTAGCAGAGTTTTAATTTGGATTTTGTGTGAGAAGATCTCTTTTCAAGAACTATTTTTGCCAGTTATTATCAGAGACAAGTCACATACTCTTTCTAAGTTTCAATACTTGCATATGTAAAATGGCCCAGGTAGACAGTATACAAAATATATGGAAAATATTTTATTGTTGGAATAAAATATGTATTTTATGTATGAATATTAAGGATACAGTTATCTGGACAAGCACTGTGTAGAGACAAAAAATGTTAGATGTTTCTGTTAATTGCTAAATAAACAAGCTAGCAAGTTCTATTTTATAAAATAAACAGAATATCCAATATAAATGATAAAAGTTTTATCAGTTTAAAAATATGATTATTTGACAGAGTACGCTAAGCATCAGCTCATTTTCCTTACAATGGAATTGGATTTTAACAGACATGGGTATATGGGATATATATGATGTGGAGTATCTTAAAGATGATGGCATTTTAAATGGTTTTCCAAATGTTAAAATAATTTTTAAAAGAAAAAAATAAAGGTATGACTTATTTTATGTACTAGATCAACCACTGCATATTATCATACAGCTTTTTCTTCGAAATGACTTGAGTATGACTTGAGTATATTTCATTTTTTTGTCACTAGATGGCATACTATGTGTAAAAATAATTTATGAAGATGAGATTAAATTAATGCAAATAAACACAAACGTGTAAATTGTCAGAGAATACCATCAAGTTCAAGTAAAAATAACCACGAAAAAAGTTAAAATTCTTTATGTAAGGCTTTATTTCAAGGTTATTCTTCTTATGACAACTTAATGATAGCAAGGTGAAAAACAGTTTCATTTTTATATGGATATAATGTACAAATATCATTACATTCTATTATAGCCTAGATTTAGAAGACTGTCACATTGAAATAAATATCAAATGAATGAAAATAATTTGTTTTTTTTTTTTAATTCCCAATTTAAGAAAGAGGGGAAAATATATTTGCAGCATTTAGTGAATACCCACCTTATTTCACTCACTCATATGTGTTATTTATTTTTAAAAATGCTACTAGAAAAAAATTTCTAATCTACTCTAACATACACGGCTTGCTGTCACTGTCATAAAAGGGAAAGAAGGGAGAGCCAGCTTTTAATTATTTACTGCTGCACACAAACTACCCAAATTGTAAGATTTAAAGCAATAATTTGTTTGCTCTTAATATTTTTCTTTTTTTAATTTGAGCATTGCTCAGTGGGAACTGCACAGCTCTGTTCTTTGTGGAACAACTTGACGGGGCTAAAAAATATAAATGCAGTGCGGCTGCTTGTTGGCTGGAAGCTCAGCTGGAACTATAATCTGGGGCCTAAATTCTCTTCCACATGGTTGCCTGGGCTTTTTTCCACAGAATGGCAGGCTAGATTTTGAGAAGACAGAGAACTTAACTGTTTCCTGAAAACTGGCACAGAGTAACTTCCACTGTATTCTATTGAACAGTCATAGATCCAGTTACACAGTTCAGATTCCACAGGGTAGAGAAGCAGACTACACATTTCCGTGAGGGGAGTGACAAAGAATTTATAATTATCTTTAATCTGCAACATTCTACCCTCTAGCCACATTTTTTTTTCTTTTTTTTTTTTGTCCACGTCGTGCGGCATGGCTAGAGGGTAGTTCCCCCACCAGGGATTGAATCCGTGAACCCATACCCCCTGCATTGGGAGTGTGGAGTTTTAACCACTGGACTGCCAGGGAAGTCCTACCCTCTAGCCAAAATTATTTACATAAATCTCATATGAAAAATACCCTTCCTCCCTATAAGACACAAAGGTTTATCTCAATAGTCATACTCAAATCCAGAACATTTTCATGTGTATCAGGAGACGCAGGTGTGGAGGTTGATTTTCAGGTGAGGTTTCTATGGATTTAAAAATATATGTGACAAGATTCAAAGTGTTGTGCCCTCCACACACTAAAATAAAATGGCAGGTATAGGGAAAGTGCAATGGGTACTTTCTTTTAGAAAAGGAGGAAAGTGGGAGGCTCATAGCAGTCATTAGTTTATAGTGATTCTGAAATCTCTGGGTTCATACTGCTATTTGCTTGATTAGTGCTCAGATCTGCTCCCTGCAAAAGATTTTCTGTGGCTCTTGGTTTTCATTCTCTGAGCTCTTGGCTTTGCCATTGCTATTATAAATATTCCAAATTTGCAGGTGTGTAGCTTTCTCAGTCTGGACTGTGTTCATGGAAGGTTAAGAGTGTAGAGGCCCCTCTTCCTTTTAAACTTTCCCTGTCTCTTTCAGTCCAAGTGGATTAATCTTTTGAAAACTTTGTGAGTTCCGTTTATGCAATTTATATTGAAATAAATGAGACAAAATGTGAGACAAGCACACATTTCTTTCCAAGGAAGGCCCTTCTCCACCTTAGGTCACATTTGAGGCTGCTGTTGGACAACACTCTTATATGATGCTGTTGTTTTAAGACACTAAGTTTTGGGGTGGTTTGTTATTCAACAATATGTAGCTACAAAAAAATTTGGTTCCAGAAATGGTGTATTGCTGAAACAGAAACCTAAAACTTATGGAATTAGCTTTGAAACGAAATGTTAGGAATATTGGTGAAGGCTGGAAAGACAGTGATATTGTTATTGAATATAAGAGGAAAGTGAAATAACACTTGCCAGTTCTGTTACTTGAGATGTTCTGGAAAATAGAAATGGTATCTAATTAACTCATGGATGTGGCCAAGAGGTTTCCAGGAAGAATGCTGCAGGTAGTAAATGACTTCTCTGAGCTGGTTATGATAAAGTACAAAACTGTGAGATGAGCTAAAATTAACTCTTCTGTCCTCACGTAGACTATAAAGGAAAAATAAAAGAGCAGACCTGCGTTTGAAAATAAAACTTTCTCAATCCAAGCCTTAAGTTATCAAAGTAATAAATTGCTGCATGTAAAAGGTTAAATCCAGTGTGACTTTAAATCCCGTAATGGCCTCTGAATCAAAAATATCAGTGGGGGATCTGTAAAACCCTTTTCTAAGACCTCAGAAAGATTTAAGGGCGTGCCTCACAGACTCATACAGCTAGACAACTTTAAGCTTTGCAACTCACCACTTTGCACTTTATCATAAGGTCAAAGAAGCCACAGTATTTGGATCCCTCTCCACTGGAGATCTGTCTATTCTCTCCCACTGGGGAGTGAGAGAAATGATGAAACTATATTTAATAATATTATATTGTATTGTTGAACTTTGCTAAGAGAACAGATCCTAAGTGTTCTCAACACAGAAAAAATAAGTGGTAACGATGTGAGGTAATCAATATCTTATTTGGCTTGATTGTGGTAATCATTTCACAATGTATACATATATCAAATCATTTGTGTTATATACCTTAAATATATACAATTTTTATTTTTTAATTGTGGCTCAGTAAAGCTAGAAGAAATATCAGTCCTCTCTTCCTCTTGCCCTGTATAAGTCACATATTATATTCTTGTATTTAGGTATAACCTAGTTTAAAAAGGAATCTCAAAAGTAGTATAAACTTAAAATGTTATTTGTGTTTCCTGTCCAGCTGTTCTGCATCATATCCTCATTCTTGATTACCTAAGTAATAAACTGGACACATTCTGTAACTTTCTGGTCACTTTTGTTTATGAGAAGTCAAGTCTGGTTTAAAATTTCAATCTCAAACTAATTTAAATTTTGTATCTTTCCCATCTTCTAATGCAGACTTAAACCATACCCCTAGTTTAATAGTGATAGAAGTTAGGGAGATAAAAGGTAAAACCTGACTTTGTAACACTGATTACATCCTCTTTAGGGTCAGTCTCCTTTGGTGCTGGAGATAAGGAGAGGGAGGAAACAAGAAGATCTTATGAACATCTTAGCGAGATGACCCAGTTCTGGCTCAGGTCAAATGTCCATCTGATTCTATTAGCTGCTTGTGCTCTATACTGAGTTGGGGAACGTGATCCCTTCACTAGAGCCACAGACACTAAGTGAAGTATTTTACAGTCTTCAATTAACTTCCAGTGGAATGGGCCCTATGCTTTTCTTCTTGTTTGTATAAGTCTAGTTACATTTTTCATCTTTATACCAGAATTAGACACCAGTCTCTATGTTCATGGTTATTTCCAAACATTAGGAGACACTTTCCACAGTCTCCCAAGAATAATCCTACCAAATTCCCTTTTCTTGGAAGCTCTAGCATAGAACTTGAGATGTAGTATCTCATAAAGCAAGAAACTAGCTTTGCTGAAAGGTGATTCATTTGTTGTTGGACTGGGCACTCCCCTTCCTTGCTTAACAAGGAGAAGTAAAAGAATCTCTCTGGACATTTCACAACATTATACACCTCTCCTGCTTTCTTTTTAGGTATTGATTTGGGGTAAAGGGTAATCCCTGGTTATTTCTGTAGTTCTAGGGCCTTTAAATAACTCCCACTATCACCTGCTGCCCTAATTTTCGGTAGTTCTTTTTACAATGTTGAGATTTTTGAACAGTATGTTATTACTCAGAATATCAAGATTAGGGGAAAAAAAGAACATAATTTACATTCCAGGGATTCTATTCAGTAGGCGTACCAAAGATAATGATAACTAATATCAATTAAGGTTAGTAATTTATTGTAAATGAGATGAAAGAGAGAGGTTTGTAATCTGTGAAGATGAGCCATGTTTACCATCATTCTTATCCGTTCCAAAGATGAGAATGTCAGAATGTTTTTCTCTGGGACTGGAAGAGAGGCAATGGGAGGAAGGACACTTGTTACAAATTTTTTTATTGTTTGTTTTCCCTCCACACACCACTACTACTTAAAAAAAATGCAGGTGATATAAATGTGTAGTATCCCTGAACGTTTATGTGGGCTAGGGACAATTTCCATTTGAATGCCTTTGGAAGGCCTTAGAGTGTGGAACCCTGGAATAAAACAAGTAAGAATTAGTGAAGAAAAGAAAGAGGTGGACATATTAAGAAGAGTGTGCAGTGTGTGACAAGATCTTGAACAAAGGAAGTGTAGAACATTAGAAACATAGCTAATAAATCTACAGTACTTCCTTCAAATTTATCTTTCTGCTTGAACCTCACCCTGGGAAGGAGTTATAATATGAGGTATGAGAAATGTTATCAACAAAGAGAATTCTTTATCTTACGAATGTACTTTGAAGAAGAATGTAAGAATACCTAGATCTTTATAAAGATTAAGCAAGAAAATTGTGTTTGTTTTGTATGTTTGTTTATTAGTTTGATTTTGGCCTCAGAGAAAGAGATGTTGGCAGGATGATGACGGGAAGAATGAGAGAAGTAAAAATATGTAAGGAGAAAGAAGACTCAAGAAACTACCCCACACCCCTGGGTTAAGGAAAAACTGAATAGCAATTGAAGAGAATGGTAGTAGCAATAGTAGTAGTAGCAGTAATAACAAATAACAAACAGAAATGACTTTTGAGAATGTACTATATGTTTCAGAAATTTTTGATAGAGGATCTCAATCTAAAAATTTCTATCAAACACTGCCTCACTCTATTGAACACTGTCATCTCTATCAATATGCTGAGATGGGTAATAACAGTATATACATTTTACTATAAATTTATGTTTAGAGAAGTTACTATCTTTTTTAATGTTACGTGCCTAATGAATGGTGGAAATGGGAGAAGGACCAAGGAAGTAAATGGTTTAAACCATCTTCACTGTAATCTGGTCCTTGATTGATTACTATTAGGATTTTTTTTTTTTTATTGGTCTGCTTTATTTTTCTGGTGATGGACTTGAGGTCTCCAATTTCCCTGCCCTCATACTCTCTTAATTCCATTCCAATCAGGCTCTTGACCTCTCATCACAACACTGAATCGGATTTTATCAATGCTGCCAATGATACACAATTTCCTAAAGTTAGTGGTCTATTTGCATCCTGGTTTTATTTGATTTACCAGAAGCATTTGACACATTTCTTTTCTCCTTGATATCTTTTTTCAGTTGACTTTCAGGATTAAATACATTCTTGGATTTTTCCCCATATGCTGGAGTTGCACTTTGGTCTCTATTTCTGCATCCTTCTCTTCTCTTTGACTTTTAAAATTGAAGGGACTCTGGGCCTACGTCATGATGAACTGAGGCCTCATGGCTTAAATACCACCTATGTACTGACAACTCTCAAATTTGTATTTCTAACCCATAATTCTTTTGTAACAAATTCTCATTCTTAAAACCTACATTCATCACTATCTTATTATTTTTTTTTTTTTTTTTTTTTTTGCAGTACACGGGCCTCTCACTGTTGTGGCCTCTCCCGTTGCGGAGCACAGGCTCTGGACGCGCAGGCTCAGAGGCCATGGCTCATGGGCCCAGCCGCTCCGCAGCAATTGGGATCTTCCCGGACCGGGTCACGAACCAGTGTCCCCTGCATCGGCAGGCGGGCTCTCAACCACTGCACCACCAGGGAAGCCCCTTATTATCTTTTAGATAAGTTAAATTTAACATATCCATGTGTAAACTTGGGGTCATATTACAAAAATCTTATCTACGTGCAAACTCACTATTTCAGTTGATGGACAGTTCTTTACAGTTTCTCAGGCTAAAAATATCTTTATTTCACCCTAGAATCCATTATTTTTAAAAACACTATATTCAAATATTCACAATATAATGCCAGCTCTCTTTACAATATATTAAATTCCAAGCACTTCTTTCTTTCTCTACTACCTCTCTAGCTGAGCCATCACCTCTTACCTGGATTTCCATAATACCTTTCTAACGAGTTCTTCCTGCTAATACCCACAAGCTTAGACCTGAAATACACAGCTGCCAAAGTGAATCTTAAAGAAAATAAATCAGATTACATCACTCTTCTGCTAAAAACTCTGAATGGCTGCTCTTTATGTTCATTGTAAAAGCCAAGGTAAGATATCTACAAAGCCTGTAAGTAGGATAACCATATAATTTATGATTCAAACCAAATCAGAGAGTGAAAGAAGGAGTTAGAGTAATTATGCCAGAATAGTAGACATAAAAATAAGTTGCCCTGGGCAACTGGAATGTTTCGTCACCCTACTGCTAAGGTGCCTCACAATTTGACCCCATTACCTTTCTGATCTCTTCTGCCATCATCTCCTCCGCTGTATTCTGTTCTCATTTCATAGGCTTCCTTTTCTTCCTCAAACACACCATGCAGGCAGGCACAATAATACTTCAGAGCCTATGCTGTCACCATGTTCTCTCTGCCTTGAATATTTTTATCTTGAGAATTCACTAGGATTATTGCTTCATCTCCTTATATTCTTTACCCAGATTTTGCCTCTCCTATGGGTCTACCCTGACCACCCTTTTAATCCTGAAATCTATCCCTCATTAACATTTCTGTAATGCTGTGAATCATATACTGGATAAATTATGCACCTAACAAAATGCTGAGTATATAGTAAACAATAAATTCTAGTTATTGTCATTAGTAGCATCATTATCACTAGATATTCCTTTAGATACAGATAAACATATATATATATATATAAATATAGATATTGAAAAATAGAAATAGATTTATTATTAGGGATTGGCTCATGTGATTATGGAGGCTAAGAAGTTTCATGATCTGCCACCTGCAAATTGGAGGCCTAGGAAAGCCAATTATGTAGTTCTAGTCCAAAATGAAGACCTGAGAACCAGGGAAGCCAATGGTTTAAGTCCCAATCTGAGTCCAAAGACCCAAGGACCAGGAGTGTCAAAGTCTGAGAGCAGGAGAAGAGGAATGTTCCAGTTCAACAGAGAGCAAATTCACCCTTCCTCCACCTTTTTGTTCTATTCAGGCTCTCAATGCATTGGATCATGCCCACAGCACTAGTGAGGATGATGCCTTCCAAAAATACCTTCACAGATACACCCAGAAACAATGTTTTACCAGCATTCTGGGCATCCCTTAGTCAAGTTAAATTGTCACATAAAATTAACCATCACACTGACCAGTAATCTCTTTCCAATGAGTTATTAGTTTGTTTAGCAAATATTTGCACAAAACCTATAATATCAAAGCAAAGTACATATATATTCCAAATTTAAAATATTAATTTATTACCTTGGTATGCTACATTTACAACATAATTTAAACTAGCTTGTTACCTTATATATTCTACTCACCAAAATCTAATAATATAATGCAATATTTTTTCTACATAAGGGGAGGTTCATATTCAAATGTTTTACTGCATGATTTTTAAGCCTCTTTAATCTATTTGTTGTAAGATTCTATGTTGTTTAATCTGTACTATTCTTGGGAACTATCCTCTAAACTCATAACTGTTCCAAGAAACTAAGACATAGATTCCTAACTAGGAAGAATTTTTCAAGGACAGATATAACATGAGCTTCTCTCTTCTCTTGTCTGAATACTACACATTATCACAAATGCATAAAAAATGTTCAATAAGTAAATATCTAAAATATGAGAGTAATAAAGAAATGTATATTTCAATTTCCTTGCTATTCCTTTTAATATTAAAATCTTCTCTGTCCCAATTCTTTAGTATGAGTTCTTAGAAATTGTCAGACGACTAGGGTGATTTTTTTTTTCTCCTTTGAAGTGAGGTTACATGGTATAAAAGAAAGTATAAATCACAATTAGGAAATAAGATTTTGAATTTTGCCTTTAACATTCACTTACTCTGTACAGTCAGACAAGTTAACTCAGTTTCAAAATGAAAATGCAAGGATAATGATTTTTCTTTGGATTTTTTGTGAGAAATTAATAAGATATTTAACCTTCAGATTACAGGAAAAATCATGATCAAGGTTTACCTTCTGGGCATCATGAAACCTTTTAATTTTATTTAATTTTATGTCCATTTTACAAGTAATTTACAGGTATAAGAATAAAAACATACTGAAAGCAACATTATATAATAATATATTTTAAACACAGTGAAGCTATTTTAATCAGTAAAACATCAGTAGAGATGAAAAGATACGGTCACAAATCCTTTTAACAACATGGGATCATACAGATTCTTACTCAGAACTATTGTGTGAAGTAATTTCCTTTAAATGAGTAACTGGAGGAGAAGACTATATTTGCATTTTGTTCTTGGAAGTATATTGTTTAGTGACCAATTCTTAAATTTAAGAAAATTTATTTAAGATATCATCATCTGAAGATACATAGTCTGAGATTTCATTAATATGAAAAATTTCACCATACCACTAGAGTTTGAGTGCTGCTTTCTTTTTCTTTACATCATCTTCTCATTGAATTTATCTTATAACTGTGGAATGTCACATTTCTTCTCTTTGCCATCATGGTTGGAGAATAAAAACTTTTCATTCTCAGTTGTGTTCAATGGATGTGAAAGCAGACTACAAATATACTGTCCTATTCTTTTTTAATTCCTTCTTAAAAGATGATGCAATAGTTTGGACAACACAATATGAAAATGGAAGAATGACAATTTATTCCACTCTTGCATCACCCTTCTAAGTGATTTCATCATTCGTTTTCTTATTACTTATTCCTTTCTCAGCATAGCTGGGGGATAATCAGTGTAATCTTGAGTAATGATAAAAGAATTCTTAGAATGATGAAATAGAGAATTATTTTATAATACAGAGAAAATAAATTCACTGTGATTCCATAATTCATTTTAGATTTATAACAGAATTCAATGGATCCAAATACTAAATGCAAGATAAAATGAATTATATTCTATTAAAAATAGGTAAATTTCCTTTTCCTTTTTTGGAAGGACTCTAAGAAAGAATAAATTCATGAAACACAAATCCTTGAAAACAGAACTGCTGTAAAAAGAAACTCAAAACCAAAAATTGGTCCAGCGATCCTGATGTTACACCAAGGGTTAATCAACTTGGCACATTATACATGTTCAGTAAAAATTAGCTGGGCTTCCCTGGTGGCGCAGTGGTTGAGAGTCCACCTGCCGATGCAGGGTACACGGGTTCGTGCCCCGGTCCGGGAAGATCCCACATGCCACGGAGCATATGGGCCCGTGCGGCATGGCCGCTGAGCCTGCGCGTCCAGAGCCTGTGCTCCGCAACAGGAGAAGCCACAACAGTGAGAGGCCCGCATACCGAAAAAAAAAAAAAATTAGCTTTATTTTCTCTTTCAACTAAGCAACTCGTTGACTTATTGAATACTGAAGAAGGTAGGGTTGGGGTGTAGGAAAATAGTAATAAGAAGAAAGCAAAAGAGGCAATAATACTTATATCTATGTATTTAAAGTATGTAAACAGTAAAATAGTAAATAGTAATAGTAATATTTACATATGTATACATGCACACACATATTGATACATTACTGTTTATGAATTTATGCATATACAGACACACACGAATGCACACATGTATGTACTATTTTTGCTCTTTAAATTAATGCTACAAAATGTACATTTTCACAAATGCCCCTTTAAGATATTAGGGTGGTTTGGCTGTATCTGCCACTTCACCAGAATTATCTGAGATTGTCAGAAATTAAAACAAACAAAAAATTCAAGAGTACGATATGTTATTTGGGAGAAAGATAATACATTCGAATGGGACATACTAGTTTTGAAACGCATTAATCCTGAAAATTGAAGCAATTTACTAAACTGGATTCATTGATATGTAGTAGATTAGTGAAAAAGGAAGTCACTGCCTGTACCCTAGCTAAAATCTGAAAATACCGCTTAGGTAGCTACATTTTTTGGTAGACATTTTATGTAGACATTACTGGTCCTAGCTGTCTATGACTTTTAATATGGCTATAAGCTATTATCTAAAAATCAATTTCTAGGGCTTCCTGTTGGTGCAGTGGTTGAGAATCCGCCTGTCAATGTAGGGGACACAGGTTCAAGCCCTGGTCCGGGAATATCGCACGTGCCACAGAGCACCTAAGCCCGTGTGCCACAACTACTGAGCCTGTGCTCTAGAGGCTGCAAACCACAACTACTGAAGCCCGCGAGCCACAACTACTGAAGCCCGTGCACCTAGAGCCCGTGCTCTGCAACAAGAGAAGCCACTGCAATGGGAGGCTTGCTCACCACAACGAAGAGTAGCCCCCGCTCACCACAACTGGAGAAAGCCTGCGTGCATCAACAAAGACCAACACAGCCAAAAATAAATAAATAAAATAAATAAATTTATTAAAAAAATAATAAAATAAAAATCAATTTCTAATGAATTAATGTCCAGCCCCATTAACAATGGAATAAGAAATAGAAACACTTGTTTTTCTTCTAGGAGTGCAGAAGATGGTCTTTTCACATTTATTTTGAACTATAAGCTATATATATATATATATATATATATATATATATATATATATATATGTTTTCATTTAAACATTTCACTTTATATTGGCATTGGCATTTCTGTTTTGTTACTGCAAACGAGCTGTTGAAAGGACAAGATTTTTTTCAAGGTCATTTCAGGCATGATTCAAATGTTTACTTCATTTCCCTGAACAAGACATGCAGGTGATCATATGACATAGCATTTTCTATGATTGTCAATAGTGCTTTTTAAAGTAACATTTAAATTAGGCAGTGGTAAAAATTGGTATAAGGATGAAAATAAAATCAACAAATATAACAAGTGTAAAAAAATGTAATATTTAAAAAAATTGCTTGAGGTTTTGATGTCACTTTTGATTTATTCCTTTCACAAGAAATCAAGAATCCCAAAGATTTTTAGCACAAGCAACGTCTGTGTTAATTTACACATAGCCTACAATAAATAGGATATTTTATTTAATAAATAAATTAGACCTGTTAACTTATTTCCAACATACATATACGTGTTAAAAATGAGACTATGTTTTTGTTTGTGAGAGCAAGTATGTGTGTATATTTTAGTGGATGTGTGGGTGAACTGATAAATTTAGAAGCAATCTCACATCTTAATATTGAATAGGTACAAAAACTTTTAATTTGGTTGTTTGCAACTGCACATATATTCCCTTAGACTCTGTATTATACCTGATATTGGTGAGCTAGTTGACCCACTGATGATTTAGAAAACTTGAGTTTGAAAAGTGTAACTGCCAGAATATTCATGGAAATACACACACACACACACACACACACACACACACATATATATATATATATATATATATAGAGAGAGAGAGAGAGAGAGAGAGAGGGAGGGAGAGGGATAGAGAGAAAGATTTTGAGTTGAAAGATATATGAAAGTTATAAAATTCCTCCCTGCACTCCTGCACTGTATTTGATGATCTTGGACACTCCTTGTATGAGTGCACTAGATACTTTCTGGAAGAGACACTGAGTCAGGGTTTCAGCTATAAGACATTTATTAGTGATCAACACCTGTGAAAATAGTGGGGAAAAGGATTAAACAGAAAAAGAACATCGACTGAGATGCAGTTCTGAAAATTCCTTTTCATGCAGTACCCTTCATTATTTTCCCACATCAGGTTAAAATAACTGGGCTTTATTTCCTTTCTTTCTTTAGCTGTGTCTTTAGCAGATTAATCTAATAGTCTATCCTGTAGGCAGCTTCTGGATGATATCCTATATGATATGGCCAGTGGATTCTGTAGTTACTGGTCCATTACTGCAATGCCTTTGCTGTTTAGTGGTTGCCCTTGTTTGCCATAATATTTTTGAGATCTAGTGCTGTCAGATGCTTGCTGAATCTCTGTGGGCAGAAAGACAAATCTATAGCCATAAGTTTGTATGCTACTGAGAATAAACTATTGGCTCTAACAGACAGAAATAATCCCACTGTGTAAATTTGCCAATGAAGTGGACAGTTCATGTCCTGGAAAAGTGGTGCAATATTGAGGAACTCATATTGGTCTCTGTTGTTGACAGGTTGGACATTCATCAGTGGCAGAAGCTACATCACTCTGATAAATGGAGGTCGTGTTTGAGTCATATATAGTCACCATCTCTGAGCCCATTGTTGTCATTCTTACTTTAACACCCAATATGATAATTGTGACCCCTAGTTTCCAGGCTAAATCTCACTGCCTGGTTTCAATAGTTGCAGGGTTGTATCATTTTCAGCGAGCCAAGATTTATGTCAGCTTCTCCTATCATCAGTCCTGGTCTACAAAGAAAAACCTCTAGTGATCCAGTGATGCTGGTGTATCACACTTAACAGAATTTTCCTTAAAACCTTGATAAATTGTATGTTCTTCACCTTTCTCATTGAACATAATTGGCTGATGAGTCTTCTGGTTGTAGTGTATATCCATTCCAATATGCCCAGTTTTCTGAACCTTTTCTTTTCCATTACCACCTTCCAAAGTAGTTTTGATATTTTAATTGCTGATCATGTGCCTAAGAATTTTTCCTACCTTTAATTTTTGAATTTCAGCCTCTCTGATCTAGTGTCTTCATACTTTGTCACATGAATACTTCCCCAGCTCCTGTCAGTACATGCTGGTTAGATCTTGCAGCTGTTTTGAGGTATATAGTTCCCTTATTCTATAATTAGCTCCAGGTTGTCCTCAATTGAGATAAACTACAATTCATTCCCAATTATAGTTCTAGTGACCATGAAGGGAGGTGGTAGAAAATTCTGAGAAGGACATCTGTTTCATTGCTCTCTGAGGGAGTAGAGGACTGTTTGTTGCCTTCTAGAACAGATAAAGTGCCAACTCTTAGTAAGGGAGAAGCCTTTTTGGCTCAGAATTTTAAAATGTGTCAGAGATTTAGAATATTTGGGAGTGCTCACTCAGATGCCTCCAATTCATGTGTCATAATCCCAGGTTTTCAAAATCAGGACCAGATCCTGTTATCACTACCTGCCTTAGTTGAGCATTTAACTATTTGAAATTTAGCAAATTTCACTCTTAAGTACTGAGTTTGCCTTCATTTTCTCCACTCTCCCTTTGTAGGAGATGAGAGCTTCTTTATATACAACCAAGAAGTTCATCTGGCTTTCACATCTGGGTTTCAATTCAGTGGATCAGCCCTCAGTTCTTCATTATTTCCTGTTGTTTATCAAAAACACTTAGTACTAGATATCTGAAGCCATTAGCCTTATAGCTACTTTTTGTTTCATGCATCTCAAATGATTTGTACACCCCCTTACAGTCCCTTCCATCTATACACAATCCTAATTTATTGATTGGTGAAAGTTTTAACAATTGAATTGCCAGCTTGGGTCAGAGGTTTGCTGTATCTACCAAAAGTGATAGAATCTTTATTGACAACCAAGCAATCACGGAGAGTAATCTAGTTCTGAAATTCTATCTTATTGACTACATTCTTGGACCATTTTTTGTTCCAAATGTCACAGATAGAACTTAAAAAAACAAAACAAAACAAAACAAAAAAACATTCTGAGACAGGGTGGGGAGTGTGTATTCACTTGCTAGGGATGCCATAAGAAAGTACCATAGACTGGGTGGTTTAAATAATACAAATCTATTTCCTCAAATTTCTGGAGGCTAGAAGTCCAAGAATAAGGTATCAGTGGGATTGGTTTCTTCTGAAGCCCTCTCTTTTTTACCTGTATATGGCTATCTTCTTTCTGTGTCTTCATATAATCTTCCCTCTCTGCATGTGTGTGTCCTAATCTTTCCTTTTTATAAGGACACCAGTCTTATTGGATTAGGATCCAGCTTAATGACCTCATTTATTCTTAATTACCACTTTAGCGACCCTGTCTCTAAACACAGTCACATCTGAGGAGTGGGGTTTGAGGACTTCAAAATATGAATTTTGCCAGGAGACATGTACGCCCATAACAGGGTACAAGATATTTATTAAGAATCACCACTTGTGTAAAGAAAGGCTTGAGCAAAGTGAAAAGTGAAACTTGGTTGTAGGTTCAGGAAAGCCTCAGCTGACTCAGTAAGAAGCTCTGGAGCCAGTAATGCCTATCCCCAGCTGTCTCAGGCAAAAGGTATAGGCAAATTGGGAAGAGTATGACTTCAGGATAGGTACTTTACTGCTGAGGCTGACTCACAAGGAGCTAACCACATTCCCTCTCTGTGGGAATCATTTTCCTCCTTGAAACTGGATCTCAGTGGCACATCTTTGTGTCTACCCCACTCCACTTTGAAAGTGTGAAATATATTTAAGTAAATAAATATGCCCCAAAAAGTACTGCTCTGAGCCTTGTAGGGGAATACAAAGATGATTTTGCCATTGTCCTTGACTTGGATTTTTCCCCCACATCTCTAAGAAATTGAGATATGTACAAATAATATTAACACTAGATGTACAAATAATGCTAACACAAGATGAAATGTGTTAAGTAGCATTCAGGCATAAGAAACTAGCAATCAAATTGTCTTTCTTTTAAGCTATGGAGGTTCATTTCTCTCAAATTTACCTTGTGAGACAGAAATAATATTTAGAAGAACAGCAATCAGGGACACTCAGGTTTAACTCTTTACTCATTTTAAGTGATAAGCAGCTCTAATAATACTTGGAAGCTAATTAAAAGAAGCTATTTTCCTCTTAAGCTTGTTTTTATTTTGTTTCTGTTTTATGAAAAGTTTTAAATAAGCCTACACACTCTCCTGAATGAATTGCCAGACTCCACAGCCTCAGTTAAAATACTAAGTTTCCTTTTTGGAAAAAAAAGAAAAGAAAAGCATATTTGTCTTGCATCTACTTCCACAAAAGAATCTATACAATTTATTATCTTGATATAGGAGATGTGACTAATAAAAAACCAGTTTCAGGGCTTCCCTGGTGGCGCAGTGGTTGAGAGTCCACCTGCCGATGCAGGGGACTCGGATTCATGCCCCAGTCCGGGAAGATCCCACATGCCGCGGAGCATCTGGGCCAATGAGCCATGGCCGCTGAGCCTGCGCGTCCAGAGCCTGTGCTCCGCAACGGGAGAGGCCACAACAGTGAGAGGCCCGCGTACCACAAAAAAACAAACAAACAAACAAAAAAACAGTTTCATTATGCAGTTTCCACTATGGACAACAATACCATCACAGTCAAAGGGATGTCTTACAATAGTATTACTGTAAACTTTTCGAGAGAGATTAAAGAGCATTGATGAATAACAACTGCTCTTCTGAATATATCAGCTGTGTTCCATCTGAGATTTATAAACTGGCCAATAGTAATTCTCCCACAAAATATGTTCTATAGTAAAGATTAAATATTATATCCTCCGTGCTCACTGACATGCTGTGATACAAAACCTCAAGAGAGTTTTTTAGTATGAAATGAACACATGGCTTTACGTAGAAGCTTTAGATTGCATGAAAACAGAACCAAACACAATGGTGCTGACAGCAGGACTCACCAGAGTGATAGCTCCTGTTCAAGTTTGAACGAGATAGCTGATCTTCAACCATATGGGTAAAAATACTCCATTATTCTCACAGGTGTCCTGAATGTACTTATAATAAAAAACAATGAGAAAAATAGGACATTTACATTTAAAAGATTAAAAAAATAGCTATGGTTTACAGAAATTATAAACACTATTTAAGGATTGCTTAGTACCAAGTACAGCCTAAGCTTCACATGTGTTTTAGTTATTTTTTATTTGTCCCAGTGGTATGAACTGACATTGCTATATGCTTTGAAAACTTCAGTTTTAAACAGAAACTGATTTATTAAGAAACTCTTGTTGGATCACAGAAAGATAAAGACAGATAAGTTGTTTTCATAAACAGTATTCATATGTAAAATTACACATTTTATTTAGTTTGAAACAGTCTTTAAACAAAGGAGTCACACTAAATTATTTTCTTATGTCTTAGACTGCTAAATGCACAATTTTAATTTAGTTACAATGAGAAGAAACAAATACATGAGGTTGTCTGACTCATTTCAAATTTAACTGGGTTTTAGATGCATAGCATATAGCTTATCCTTATTACACTAATACTAATATTATGTATTACTCTTCTTCCTCTGCAAAATAACCAAAAAACCATTTCACTGGGTGATATTTTGTTAGCTATAAGATACTTTGCAGTAACATGGTCAATCGAGAAAATTGTCAGAAGGTTTTGTTTAATATATTAAATCGCCTCATTTTTTTAAAAACAAGAGTTTATATTAATAATGAATAGGAGAATATATAAGCTTTAGAAAGTCAGTTATAGATAAAAGAAATGCTGTAATTTCTAATAAGCCCCAATGTTACTTTTTTAAAACATCTTTATTGGAGTATAATTGCTTTACAATGTTGTGTTAGTTTCTGCTGTACAACAAAGTGATTCAGCTATATGTATACATATATCCCCATATCCCCTCCCTCTTGAGCTTCCCACCCATCCTCCCTATACCACCCCTCTAGGTCATCACGGAGAATCAACCTGATATCCCTGCACTATGCAATAGCTTCCCATGAACCATCCATTTTACATTTGGTAGTGTATATATGTCAATGCTACTCTCTCACTTCATCCCACCTTCCCCTTCCCCACTGTGTCCTCAAGTCCGTTCTCTACATCTGCATCTTTATTAATGCCCTGCCACTAGGTTCATCAATACCATTTTTTATTTTAGATTCCATATATGTGTGTTAGCATATGGTATTTGTTTTTCTTATTTACTTCACTTTGTATGACAGACTCTAGGTCCATCCACCTGACTAGAAATAACTCAATTTCTTTCCTTTATATGGCTGAGTAATTTTCCATTGTATATATGTGACACATCTTTGTCCATTCATCTGTTGATGGACACTTAGGTTGCTTCCATGTCTCGGCTATTGTAAATAGTGCTGCAGTGAACATTGTGGTACATGTCTTTTTTTGAATTATGGTTTTCTCAGGGTATATGCTCAGTAGTGGGAGTGCTGAGTCATATGGTAGTTCTATTTCTAATATTTTAAGGAACCTCCATACTGTTCTCCATAGTGCCTGTTATCAATTTACATTCCCCCCAACAATGAAGGAGGGTTCCCTTTGCTCCACACCCTCTCCAGCATTTATTGTTTGTAGATTTTTTTTGATGATGGCCATTCTGACTGGTTTGAGGTGATCCCTCATTGTAGTTTTGATTTGCATTTCTCTAAAGATTACTGATGTTGAGCATCTTTTAATGTGTTTGTTAGCAATTGGTGTGTCTTCTTTGGAGAAATGTTTATTTAGGTCTTCTGCCCATTTTTGGATTGAGTTGTTTGTTTCTTTGATTTTGAGTTGCATGAGCTGCTTGTATATTTTGGAGATTAATCGTTTGTCTGTTGCTTCACTTGCAAATATTTTCTCCCATTCTGAGGGTTGTCTTTTCATCTTGTTTATGGTTTCCTTTGCTGTACAAAAGCTTTTAAATTTCATTAGGTCCCATTTGTTTACTTTTTATTTTCTTTCCATTACTCTAGGAGGTGGGTCAAAAAGGATCTTGCTGTGATTTATGTCATAGAGAGTTCTGCCTATATTTTCCTCTAAGAGTTTTATAGTGTCTGGCCTTACATTTAGGTCTTTAATCCATTTTGAGTTTATTTTTGTGTATGGTGTTAGGGAGTGTTCTAATTTCATTCTTTTACATTTAGCTGTCCAGTTTTCCCAGCACCAGTTACTGAAGAGGCTGTCTTTTCTCCATGGTAAATTCTTGCCTCCTTTGTCAGAGATAAGGTGACCATATATGTGTGGGTTTATCTCTGGGCTTTCTATCCTGTTCCATTGATTTATATTTCTGTTTTTGTGCCAGGACCATACTGTCTTGATTACTGTAGCTTTGTAGTATAGTCTGAAGTCAGGGAGACTGATTCCTCCAGCTCCTTTTTACTTTCTCAAGATTGCTTTGGCCATTCAGACACTTTTTTGTTTCCATACAAATTGTGAAATTTTTTGTTCTCATTCTGTGAAAAATGTCATTGGTCATTTGATAGGGATTGCATTGAATCTGTAGATTGCTTTGGGTAGTATAGCCATTTTCACAATGTTGATTTTTCCAATCCAAGAGCATGGTATATCTCTTGGTCTGTTTGTACCATCTTTACTTTCTTTTATCAGTGTCTTATAGTTTTCTTCATACAAGTCTTCTGTCTCCTTAGGTAGGTATATTCCTAGGTGTTTTATTCTTTTTGTTGCAGTGGTAAATGGGAATGTTTCCTTAATTTCTCTTTCAGATTTTTCATCATTAGTGTATAGGAATGCAAGAGATTTCTGTGCATTAATTTTGTATCCTGCAACTTTACCAAATTCATTGATTAGCTCTAGTAGTTTTCTGGTAGCATCTTTAGTATTCTCTATGAATAGTCACATGTCATCTGAAAACAGTGACAGCTTTACTTCTTCTTTTTATATTTGGATCCCTTTTATTTCTTTTTCTTTGATTGCTGTGGTTAAAACTTCCAAAACTATGTTATATAATAGTGGTGAGAGTGGACAACCTTGTCTTGCTCCTGATCTTAGTGGAAATGCTTTCAGTTTTTCACCATTGAGGACGATGTTGGCTGTGGGTTTGTCATATATGGCCTTTATTATGTTGAGGAATGTTCCCTCTATGCCTCCTTTCTGAAGGGTTTTTATCATAAATGGGTGCTGAATTTTGTTGAAAGCTTTTTCTGCATCTACTGAGGTGATCAGATGGTTTTTCTCATTCAGTATATTAATATGGTGTATCACATTGATTGATTTGCATATATTGAAGAATCCTTGCATTCCTGGGATAAATCCCACTTGATCATGTTGTATAATCCTTTTAATGTGTTATTGGATTCTGTTTGCTAGTATTTTGTTGAAGATTTCTGCATCTATGTTCATCAGTGATAATTGGAATATAGTTTTCTTTTTCTGTGACGTCTTTATCTGGTTTTGGTATCAGGGTGATGGTGGCATCATAGCATGAGTTTGGGAGTGGTCCTCCCACTGCTATATTTTAGAAGAGTTTGAGACGGATACATGTTAGCTCTTCTCTAAATGTTTCATAGAATTCACCTGTTAATCCATCTGGTCCTGGACTTTTGTTTGTTGCAAGATTTCTAATCACAGTCTCAATTTCAGTGCTTGTGATTAGTCTGATTATATTTTCTGTTTCTTCCTGGTTCAGTCTCAGAAGGTTGTGCTATTCTAAGAATTTATCCATTTCTTCCAGTTTGTCCATTTTATTGGAATATAGTTGCTTGTAGTAATCTCCCATGATCGTTTGTATTTCAGCAGTGTCAGTTGTTACTTCTCCTTTTTCATTTCTAATTCTATTGATTTGAGTCTTCTCCCTTTTTTTCCTGATGAGTCTGGCTAATGGTTTATCAATTTTATTCATTTTCTTAAAGAACCAGCTTTTAGTTTTATTTATCTTTGCTAATTTTTCCTTTATTTCTTTTTCATTTATTTCTGATATGATCTTTATGATTTGTTTCCTTTGCTAACTTTAGGTATTTTTGTTCTTCTTCTCTAATTGCTTTTGGTTAAGCTTAGGTGTTTATTTGAGATTTTTCTTGTTTCTTGTGGTAGGATTATATTGCTATAAACTTCCCTCTTACAACTGCTTTTGCTGCATCCCATAGGTTTTGGGTCATCGTGGTTTTGTTGTAATTTGTCTTTAGGTATTTTTTGATTTCCTCTTTGATTTCTTCAGTGATCTTTTGGTGTTTTATAGTGTATTGTTTAGCCTCCGTGTGTTTGTATTTTTTACAGTTTTTTTCCCTATAGTTGATATCTTGTCTCATAACATTGTTGTCGGAAAAGATGCGTGATATTATTTCAATTTTCTTAAATTTACTGAGGCTTGATTTGTGACCCAAGATATCATCTGTCCTGGAGAATATTCCATGTGCACTTCAGGAAATAGTGTATTTTGTTGAATTTGATTGGAATGTCCTATAAATATCAATTAAGTCTATATGGTCTAATATATCATTTAAAGCTTGTGTTCCCTTATTTTTTTTGTTTGGATGATCTGTCCATTGGTGTAAGTGGGGTGTTAAAGTCGCCTACTATTATTGTGTTACTGTTGATTTCCCCTTTTATGGCGGTTAGCATTTGCCTTATGTATTGAGGTGCTCCTATGTTAGATGCATAGATATTTACAATTATATTTTCTTTTTGCATTGATCCCTTGATCATTATATAGATTCTCCCTAGTCTCTTGTCATAGTCTTTATTTTGAAGTTCACTTGGTCTGATATGAGTATGGCTACTCCAGGTTTCTTTTGATTTCCATTTGCATGGAATATCTTTTTAAGTCCCCTCCTTTTCAGTCTGTATGTGTCCCTCAGTGTGAAGTGGGTTTCTTGTAGACAGCATATATACAGGTCTTGTTTTTGTATCCAAAAGACACTCTGTGTCTTTTGGTTGGAGCACTGAATCCATTTACATTTAAGGTAATTATTGATATGCATGTTCCTATTACCATTTTTTAAATTGTTTTGGGTTTGTTTTTGTAAGTATTTTCCTTCTCTTGTGTATCCTGCTTAGAGAAGTTCCTTTAGCATTTCTTGTAGAACTGGTTTGGTGGTGCTGAATTTTCTTATCATTTGCTTGTCTGTAAACCTTTTGATTTTTCTTCTTTGAATCTGGAAGACATCCTTAGAGCAATATTGGCTGTAGGTTTTTCCCTTTCATCACGTTAAATATGTTGTGCCACTCCCTTCTGGCCTTCAAAGTTTCTGCTGAAAGAGCAGCTGTTAACCTTATGGTGATACACTTGTATGTTATTTGTTGCTTTTCCCTTGCTGCTTTTAACATTTGTGTTTAATTTTTGTTAGTTTGATTAATATATGTTTCAGCATATTTCTCTTTGGTTTACCCTGTATGGTACTCTCTATACTACCTGGACTTGATTGACTATTTCCTTTCCCACGTTGAAGTTTTCAACTATAATGTCTTCAAATATTTTCTTAGACCCTTTCTTTTTTTCTTCTTTTTCTGGGATACCTATAATTTGAACATTGGTGTGTTTAATGTCCCAGAGGTCTCTGAGACTGTCCGTCATTTCTTTCATTCTTTTTTCTTTATCCTGCTCTGCAGCAGTTATTTCAACCATTCTATCTTCCAGCTCACTTATCCATTCTTTTGCCTCAATTATTCTCTTACTGATTCCTTCTAGAGTGTTTTTAATTTCAATTATTGTGTTGTTCATTACTGTTTATTTGCTCTTTAGTTCTTCTGGGTCCCTGTTAAGCGTTTTTTGTATTTTCTCTATTCTATTTCCAAGATTTTGGATCATATTTACTATCATTACTCTGAATTTTTTTCAGGCATTTTGCCTATTTCCTCTTCATTTATTTGGTCTTATGGGTTTTATCATGCTACTTTGCTTGTAAGATGTTTGTCTGTCTTCTCATTTTGTTTAATTTACAGTATTTGAGGTCTCCTTTCCCTTGGCTGCATGGTTGTAATTCCTCTTGCTTCAGTTCTCTGACCCCTGTGGTGGCATTGATCCAGTGTCTTGTGTAGGCTTCCTGATCGGGGGGAGTTGTGCCTATGTTCTGGTGTGTGCATCTGAGTCTTTTCCCTCTGATGATCTGGGCCGTGTTAGGTGGTGTATTTTTGGAGTGTCTGTGAGCTTAGTATGACTTAAGGTAGTCTGTGGGCTGATGGGTTGGTTTGTATTCCTTTCTTGCTTGTTGTTTGGTGTGAGTCATCCAGCACTGGGAGCTGCTGGAAGTTGGGTGGAGCCAAGTCTTGGATTCATATAGAGGCCTCCTTGAGAGCTCTCAGCAGTTAATCTTCCTTGGGGCTGGGAATTCTCTAGTAGTCCAGCATCCTGGACTCAGTGCTTCTACCCCAGAGCCTCAGGCCCTACTTCTGTTTGAGGGGCCAAGACACCACAAGTCACTTGTCCTGGCAATAAAGGTGATAAAAAAAAAAAAAAAAAGACTAACAAAACCCCAGACAAAGGGTAAAACGTAAAAACAAACAGAAACAGAAACAAGGGAACGTGCACACACAGAAAAGAAACTAAAACAGAACCAAGGCTTCCCTGGTGGCGCAGTGGTTGGGAGTCTGACTGCTGATTCAGGGGACGTGGGTTCGTGCTCCGGTCCGGGAGGATCCTGCGTGCCACAGAGTGGCTGGGCCTGTGAGCCATGGCTGCTGAGCCTGTGCATCCAAAGCCTGTGCTCCGCAGCAGGAGAGGCCACAGCAGTGAGGGCCCCGCATAACACTAAAAAAAAAAAAAAAAAAGAAAAAGAAAAACAGAACCAAATAAATAAAAAAGGCAGAGAACAAGACAAACATAAGAGCCCAAGAACAAAATCAAACAATTAAGAAAGCTGACAAAAACACGAAACCAAAAAACAAAACCAAAGCAGAGTTCCAACTGAAGAATGAAGCAATGAAACAAAACAAACTGATAAAGTGATTTAAAAAAAAGAAAAAGGGGAAAGAAGACAGAACAATGGAAAGGCAACATAGAAACAGAAATATATTAAAAAAAATTAAAGAAAAAATAAAAGACAAAAAAACACCAGAGAAATGGTAAAAACAAAATCAAACAAACAAAAACAGACCAAGGACAGATGCATACATAAAATAAACAAAAACAGAGCCAAATAAAACAAAAAGCAGGAGAACAACCAGACAAATAGAACTCAAAAACGAAATCAAACAGTTAGGATTAAAACTAACAGAAACATATAACCTAAAAACAAAACCAAAGCAATGTGCCAACTGAAGAACAAAGCAAGGAAATAGAACAAAACGATAAAAATGCTTAAAAAGTTAATAAAATAAAATGGGAAAAAAACACGACAACAGAAAAGCAAATTAGAAATGGAAATAATAAAGATAAAGAAAGAAAACTATATTAAAGAAGAAGAAAAAAATAAGAGAAAAGAACACAGAACTGCAGAAAAGCAAAGTAAATATAGAAACATATATAAAAATAAAAAATATAAAACACAAAGATCCTGAGACCAAAAAAAAAAAAAAACCAAAAAACAAAAACTAAAATAACAACACCAAACAAACAAAAAAAGAAAGAAACCAAAATACAACAAGAACAACAACTAGAACCAACAACAGAATCAGTCAAAACATAATAAAATTAATAGTAACAATTATGTTTCCCTGGGGTGTCCACTGTAAGTGTCCTTGCACACGCCATGAGCCACAACTCACCTTCGCCTTCCCAACAGGCTCTCCTCTGCCTCTGGGCTGGTCTTTGGACCTGCTGTGGACACTGTGGGGACCACTCAGACTCTGATCTGGCCCAATTCCTGTGTGTGTTTATTCCCAAAGTCCACACTGCCAGAGTTAGACCATTTTCATTTGTGGGAACACTCATTGTCTACTCAGATATTCCATAGATGCAGGGTCTACCTTGCTGATTGCCGGGATTTAATCTGAAGCTTTTACAGCTGATTGAAAGATTTTTGATCTTCTTTCTTAGTCACCCCATCCCTGGGGTTCAGCTTTGGTTTTATCCCTACCTCTGCGTGTGGTCAAACTACAGGAGTCTGGTCCTGAGGCTTCCTTGGAGCTCTTGGGTCTGCCCCTGTGATGACCAGGCACAGAAGTGGTATGACTGCTTGGATCATGGGAGCCCCAGGGGTGCCAAATGCACAGGGAAGCTGGGGGTGCAAAATATATAGCCCTAGTGAGGGCCTTTTCTGGCGCCCAGCATAAAGCACATGAAGACTAACCCTAGCTTGGCTTTTTCTGGCACCCAGCAGCAGGCATGTGAGGGCCACCCCTGCAGGGACTTTTTTTTTATTGCTTGGCTGCTGGTGAGCAATAGCCAGCCCTGAGTGGGCTTCTGTTATTGTTGTTGGCAGGCGCCAGTGTGTGGGGAGAGAGAGGCTACAATAGTGACTTCTCCCCGCTGCGTGTGACTCAGCAGTAGCACTCTGCTTCCTTGCCAGTCAGGTCTTCCTCCATAGGCATTCCCTGCTACAGATTTCCTCCCTTCCATCTCCTCAATTCATCCCCCACAGCCAACAGCAGTTCTCACTCTGGGCCTGTTCTCCAATCCCCATGCACCAGCTATCAGCTGCCTTGCACACCTGTGAACACACATCCCAGTCTGGGGCACATAGGGCTGTGGTACGGACTGTCTGTGTATTTATCACTGTGTCACATCTGCCACAGGTCAGCCTCTTCTGACAGTTTCACATGCTTCCCTTCTGTCCCAATCAATCTCCCCATCAGAGAGGGGGTTTTTTTCCTGAATTCAGAAACTCTCCTTTGCTTCCTCTCCCCTGCCCCAGGGTGCAGGTCCCATCCCTCTTCCTCTCCTCCTTCTTCTCCCTTCTTTTTTCCATTCTACCCAGTTATGCAGGGATGTTTATAGTCCTTTCCAGTGTCCAAGGTCTTCTGCTAGTTTTCAGCACGTGTTGCATCTATAGATGTATTCCTGATGCATCCATGGAGAGAGATGAACTCCATGTCCACCTACTCCTCCACCATCTTGAGTCTTCTGCTAATGTTATTTTTTTTTAATTCTTTTTTTCATGTATTCAGTTACTGAATGCACTTCCATTGAGTGGCTATTATGTGTAAGATAGTCTGCTAAGGGCTGAAGATATCCTGCCATTTTTGTCTTTTCATTTAGCCATCTTGGGGTTTGCCATTTTATTATCTATAAATGAAAGTCAATTTTGAATTAAATGCAGTTTATGTATCCTTGGATTTTAATCTCTGATGTAAATTGTAAGCCCAACATATTTGCATACACTTTTGCTTATATGCTTTGAGCCAATAAATAACGTAGGAACACAACTATAGGGAGCTCTTACTTAATGCAATATCTTGATGTATATTAATGCAGAAACTTACACATTCATTCATAGATATCCCCATTGCATTTACTCAGATGTGGACTTAACAGTTATGTTAATGGAGTTACTAGCAGTTTAGTGTTAAAACACAATAAAGTCTAAAGAATCATAATGAAAGAAAACAGAATCCTAAGTAAGAATGTATTAATTTTATCATGCTTGATTGAAGGCAACAATCACTGAGCTCAACTTGTGTGACTTTAAGTAAAGTTCATATATGTTGAGAAGTTTGATTTATTTATTTTGAAAAGTGTGCAGACCTTTCATGAAACTGTTCTGCTTCAAGACACAATCAATGACACTGGACATGACAGAATTAAATGATAAATGGCTCTCTAAACATCTGTGATCACAGTGCACAAACATGCAATTTTATGTGAATTCACTTGAAGAATGATAGCTAAATCACAAAGGAACAGCAATGCATGGAATCTTTGGAGGAAAGTAAATCTCATGTACTGGTAAAAGTCAATAATTAGAGCTATGCTTAATTTGAAATTATAGAGTAATTGAAAAGTTATGTTTCATTGTGGTAGAAAAAATGGAAGAAAAATGTGATAAAACTCATATTCCAGAACAGATATTCTCAATAGTTAGACACATAACTTTTGTATAAATTTATTCTGAGTCTTAGTTAGCATATATGTAAAGAAGATGCATAGTTTTATATGATAAAGTTAATTTGCATTATTTTGTCCAGAATAAAATATCAAAGACATTTGGTATTTGAATAAGACACTGATTTACACTATTAACATAGTACCTGGTTTAAAGAATAAGCATATGAAAGGACAACGAAGGGGAATTCCTTGTCTTAAAGAAATGCTCCAGAATGTTTTTGAGCTCCTGACTCACATATCCAAATACCTACTCAACTTTTCCACATTAATATCAAATTTAAAATGTTCAAATTTGAATCCCAGACTTTTCCCTAATATAGTTGATAGTATATTCATCCCTCTAATTGCTTAGGCAAAGAAATTTGGGGTCATTCTTGACTTTTCTCTTTTTCTCACACCTCATATCTAATACAAAAAATCTATTGTCTCTAACTTAAAACTGTATACATAATATGACATCATCTCATGACCTCCACTGTTACATGTCTGATGCAAATCACTATTATCATTCACCTAGATGCCTGAAACAGCCTCTTAACAGCTCTCACTACTTCTACCCTTGTCCCTACACAATCTACTCTCCACAGAGTAGAGTTCTATTTTTAAAATAGTAAGTTAAATTATGGTGCTCCTCTTCTCAAAACCCTGCAAAACTTTCCTATTTCATTCAGAATAAAAACCAAAGTTACTTAATAGACTTTGATACCCTACATGATCTAATCTCTATTTATCTAAGTAATATTAATTCATAATAATTTTACCCATAGATTCTCTACTTCAACTGCAGTGATCTCAAGTTGTTCTTCTAACATACCAGGCACTCGTATGCCTGTGCTCTGGCTATTCCTTTACATGTGATATCTTCTACACCTGTAACAACTATCTCAGTTCTCTTCAGACTTCCTCAATGAGATTATTTATACCACCTTATGAAAAGGCGACAAATTGTCTACTGACGCACAACAATCACTTCTATTCTACTTTTTTTTCCATAACAATTATAACTTCTAACATAATACAAAGTGTTCTTACTTACTATATTTATGTATTTCCTATTTTCTCCTATTGGACTGTTAGCCTCACATGGGGAAGTGTGATTTGTCCATTGTGATCACTGATGTACCCCCTTGGCCTTGAACACTGTCCTGCACATAAGTTCTCAATAAATATTTATGGACTAAATCTAGCCAACCAGAGACACTGTACCCCACAAAGAGGTAGAAACCTGACAGGCAGTTTGAGGTTTTTTTTTTACATGAAAGCTTTACAGATAAGTTAATTTTACCATGCAAAGATTGCATCCTCTCATCTCCTTTAATCCTTGGTAATTTAGTTATCTGCTTCTTGTTTACCATCTTAGATTGACAATATTTTGGACTTTGATAGGTTCTTTCAGCTCTAGAAGAACATGAACCCTAGCATATAGGCACTCATTGCATCTTGCTGGACATATGGTTCACTTATCTGGCAAACCGTAACAATCTCCTCAATCTTTTTGCTGGGGGAAGGAGATCAGACATGGAATAATCCTAGGTTCCTGTTTTTAAAAGGTCACTTCTATGGCATTAAGAAGGACAAATTGGAGGAGTGAAAGATATGAAGTAAGATTTGAAGATGCTAGCAGTGAAAATAAAGAATGTTTGGGAAATGTAGAGAAAGGAAACCTCAAAAGATAACTGAAAGATTAACTCAACAATTATTAGAAGCCTATTTGATGGAGGAGGGAAGGAGATTAGGATTTCAAAATTAATTTTAATTCAAAATATTTAATAATTATCTTTTAATATAGGTAATAGAGTATCTGTAAGGATAGTCTAGGTTGTGATGCCTGAACAAACATTCCCAAATATCAGTGGCTTAGCAGAACTAACATTCATCAATACAAAGTCCTCTTCCTGTTGCTATTGTCCCTGAGGTGGGGTAATATTCCTTAAGTCTCTCTTTCAAAGTTAGAATCCACATTTGTCATGATAGAGAAGTAGTGCATGGAAAATTACACAAGAGAAATCAAAATTTTCAGCCTGGAAGTGATGCTTATCATTTCCATTTGTCTTTAATTGGCCAAGGAATGTAATGGTAACACTTAATATCACACTTCATTACCTGGAAAGAAATAAAAAAGTTGAAATGTTGGAACTCTAAATTAGAAGTCTAATGAAATATCATTTACTGCCTCTGTGCTAGGGACCAGAATACAAAGTTAAAACACTTTAAATAGATTTATATATATATATAGTTGTATGATTCACTTACATGGAGAATATGAGGGGAAAATGTTTGAGGTCAAAGATGAATAATTCATTATAAGCCATGTTGAGATGGAGATACCTGTGTGATATGAAGACAGATTTACCCCAATAGGCAATTGAAAGTACCTTGAGATCTATTATAAACTCAAGGCTATGATCTTGCATTTTAATTCACTATTGTATTAGAGGAAGTTAAGGTCATAATTTTGAATCATTTTATCCAATTATAAGATACAAATTGAGACAAGAATAAATGAAAAGAAACAGGGGGAACTATATCATCCATCATTATCAATGTCATATTAATAGCTTTATTTCTGGAAAGATAAAATTTAAGATATAATTAGAATATTCTGCTTATTCCTTTAATCCTTTCATTTTACCTATTTATTACCATGTGGAGTTCACTAGAGAAATATTTTCTCTACCAAGAGTTCTTGGAATTTAGAAGTAATAATTGAGTTTCATCTTAACGAAAATATCCCCCACAGTGAATAATATATATCTAAATTTATTTGTTCATTGACAATTACTCTCTAATTTCTGAAATACATCCTTTGTATGAAAGTATGAGAAACAGATTTTATGTTGTAGAATTTTTCTATTTTCCAGACGTGAAACATAATGATAGAAATTACTATTTTATAAATAAATGTTTTCCATTAATCCCTTATCATTTGATTTTAGATATTGTTATTGATTAGCATCTGCTCCTTAGAACGAGATTTTATCTTCAGTAAGGTTTCTGTTGTTTTCTCTGTGGGAAATAAATTGTTTCTCTGTAAGAAGTGTTAGATGTATAATAATAAATTGTTTTTTCAGTAGGCTTGTACTTTTGAATGTTAAAATTCAAATTGTTCTTCCTGTTATTATACTAAACCCATTTCAATACTGTACAATTTCTTAGATTTTGAAGACTTTTTAGCAAAGATTTATTATATATAATTTCAGGCAACAATTAAAGATCCTTTAATTTATTTTTGCAGAAGCTACCATAAACATACAACTTTTTATTCCAGCAGTATTTTTTCCTATATGTTTGTTTTTCATATGTACCTAAGTAACAATAAGTATATTTCAACTGTTTTTTTTTCCCTCAATTCTAGCAGCTAGTAATATTGCTTTTTAAATTTTGCCATATACGTGTTACAAAAGTTAATAAGGTTATTAGATATAAAAAAATTAAGTTAAAAATTGTAAGCTTGTTGCTTGGAAGTTTAAGCATTATTTTTGTACTAAATCATTCTTTGAATACACTGATACCAAAAACCGCATGACTGATATAAAATATATGTAACAGTATTAAACATAATTTTATTTGCAATCTTCATATTTTTTTCCTAAATCTCTAAAGTTGAAAACAGGTCATAAATTCTAATGAGAGTAACATTGAGATTTCTGATAACTCTTTCAGTTTTTTATAAAAATATAATGCATAACTTTTAAACCGTATCACAAAACAATTATACCAATCACTCCATGTAAAAAGGAGACTAGATATTTTAGGAAAGTTTATTGAGGTAAGAACATTTTGTGAAGTCAGACTGAATAGTAAATATAGATGGATAATGCCAAGTTCAGATGGTTTTCCATGAGAACCAGTTGGAGTGATTGAATATTCCTGCAGGAAAGGAAGCCTCCCTGAATGGATGTTTGCTCAGTACAGAAATATAAAGTGATACATGGTAAAAGAAAAGAAAAGAAAAGAAAAAAAGAAAAGAAATTTCCCCTGGAGTTTGAGAAATAAGTGGTATTTTCTTTTCCCTGAAAAATTTAGAGAGTAGGATGTTGGCTTGAATAGCCTATAATGCTACAAAAAGTAGAGAGTGTTGAAGCAGAGGCAGGGTGCACTTCTGTTATTGGTATATCCAAGGGTATGTGCATCTTCTGTGAGTCAATCAGAGCCTCATAAGTGTCAGATGTAAGACCAAATCTGAGCCAAATTAAGGTTCAGTTTGGGGTGAGAGGAGCTTTGAAAAACATCCAGAGTCAAGGTTTTACATTAGACTAGAACTTGAGAGCTTTTTTTCCCTCAATAATTAAAGCTAAGCATGCATTAAAAATGTAAAAATGATTCTTATACTTGAATCCCTTCTGGTGATGGAATCTGATAAAAGTTTTTCAGGAACAAGTTTAGGAAGAGTCAATAAACATCAGGGAAGACAAAAATGGGGGGTGGGGAATAAAGCTATATCCTATGTAAATTGTAAAGATATGAAACTAAATTAAACTGTTTATTCATGGGGAGACTTCTTTTATGAGACATAGTGGATGGTTGTTACCTTAGCTCTCTGATCATGGCTCTCATTTAAAACTGTGCTAACCATTAGCACAGAGCTGGAGTACCTGCAGCTACAACATCTGGGTGAGGAAAATGAAAAAGAAAATAATAATGTTTTTTGAATACTCACCCAGTATCAGCTGCTTTCTATATGATATATGTTAGTTTCATTATATTTGATACTGTGCCACATACGGAAGGTTTTTTTAAGAAAATGATCAACAAGTAACAACTGTCTTTCCTAAAATAATGACTAATGTATGACAGGGTGATGATCACAAAATTCATATTGTGGTCATGTAGTTTCCAAGATGACCTGTATGATTTGTACTTTCACAGAATATATACCTTTCAATATTAGTAGGAGAAATTAACTAGAAGCTGGCATATGTATTGAGTGAAGTAAATGAAACAAATGTAACTGCTGCCAAATGGAAAAATGTTCCCCTCTTATATTTGGAACACATAGCTTATGTGTGAATAAGTGATAATATAAGGTGAATGATGTGAATTACCTCACAGAGGTTAAGGTTAGCTGAGTACATTAAAGTCAGTCAATATGTAGAAAAGAACTATAGTATCCACTAATAGGATAATAGAGGTCATATACACACCTTATTTAGCACAAGATAAGGGAAGGGAGTGTTAATAACAAAAAAAGAAGAAAAATGAATAAATGGAAAGGACATAGAATTAAGCTAAAAAAAAAAAAGCCATAAAATAGAGGCATGATTTAAATATTAGTCCAGGAAACAGGCTGAGAGATTCAAGCTGAAAGAAATAAAGATTTAGGACAAATCAGTCTGGAAAGTAGAAAAGCATTACAAAGTGTCCCTGACAGTGGTAGCACTAAATACTTGTAGGCTGTATGAAAGTTGACTGCTTCACAAACTTGGTCAAAGTGGCCATAAGAACCCATGGCAAAATAATAATGAATGTGGCAACCAAGGAGTTCAGATACTCACAGATTTGTCTGGAGCTATAAATCACAGTCAGTATAAAAATGTGGAAGGGAGAAAGTACACAAAACTGAAGTGAAGATGGGAGGTGCTAGGCATAGAAATAATGCCACTGAGATAATGCTGAAAATAGTATCTCTGGTTTTCAGAAAAATAAAGGCATAGTAGATACATTGAAATAGAAACAATCTACTGAATTGAAACTAGACCATGTGGTATAAAATCATAAATTTGCTAGTAAATACCTACTTTATTAAAAACAAGGAACTGCAAGTTTTCTGAAATATTGGAAGCATTATATAAACATATTTAAAATACTTATGAAGATATCCAGAGAAATTAATAATTTGGAGTCATTTAAAAAAGTAATCAATTGAATTAAGACCCACAACTAAGAATATTTTTATATTGCAAAAATAAGATGAGTCCTAGCGCTAATGTTTTCAATAAATAGCATAGTGGCAAAACATGGTAATGAGTTGACTTTTGTAATAAAATTAACATAGGAAAGAAACATTAGGGCAACAATATATGGTATATAAAATATGAATCTGGAATAATCAATATTTAATTTTGAAAAAGCTTAGAATCTGCCCTGAGAAAAATGTTGGTTAACAGTATGTAGAAACGTTCAATTGGAAATAGTTTAATTGTTATGTTTAAATATTGTAATAAAGATCTACATTTAAAGGAGATTCCTTGTTACAGACCTGTCTGGAGCTACTATGCCCAGAGAATGTAGAAGTAGCTATGGGGATAGTCAATCTCTATGCTAAGCGTAGCTCAGACACCAATTCACACTGACCTTCTACAAGTTACTTAACTCTTCTTAAGCTTTCTCTTCTCAAGCAATAAAGACCTTATCTAGAGGTGAGTTGTGGGTATTGATTAGCTAATGTTCTGAAAGTTCTGTGCAGATGGATGAAACAGGACATAAAGGATAAATGTAAGTCCTACAGTCAAGGAGACTTCAGTTAAGGCTGCCTATGATCATATATACATTCTCTTTGCTTTAAAAAAATAAATAAATTAGAAAAGGTGACATTTATAAATGCATGGAGATATAATTTTTAAAGATCATAATTATTAAAAGATAATAAGTATCTATTGATTTACATTACTTTTAATTAAAATTACTCAAAATAAATAACTGCCATGTATATACAATCAAAACTATCATGGGATGGGATTAAATATAATTTTCTATATTAGAATATTTTTAAAAGTCAAAATTTCTTAAAATGTATTTTAAAATCATGGCTTAGTATTGTTTAAGATAAATTTCCAACTCATAACAAAATTGAATATTACTTGTATCATGATAACAGAACACATTTTAAGGCAGTTAGGATACAGCCTAACTACTTTATCAATATCTAATTTAAAATAGATAAAATTAAAATTGCTAGATCTACAAAATAAGTATTTGTTATAAAGTCACATGGAATAATTTCAGGCATATTATTTCAACTGTCTAGTTTGTCAGGTGCAACAACCATTTTTACCAGCTTTATAAAATCATCACAAAGGTATAAATCAAAATATAACTTGTAAGTTAACATAGAAATCTTTATACAGCAAACTAAAAATAGAGTGATGCCCATAACATGAATAGGAGCTGGAACAAAACTAATTATTTTCTTAGCATTAAAAATAAATCTCAGATCCATGAATAAGTCATTCTTTTCTTTCTCCATATTTTCTGGAATATCTCTTTGAGCTGGGGGAACTTTAGAAAATGTCTTTGAGACTTTTCAAAGTATATTTTATTTCATATTTTTCTGGGTTTCTAATAAATATAAAACTATGATATTGTTTCTGACCTTCTTATTAATTTCCAAAATGGACAAAACAAATGAAAAGATAGCAAAGAACAGTTCCCAAAACATCTAAGGAATTAAACATAGAGTTAAAGTACACATTTTTGACATGCTTATGATAAAATAGACTCTATCTAAAATAACTGGGCATCCATATATGATTAAAATATCTGCTCAATTTTTTATTAATTTTTTATTAATATATTTAGAGAACTGAATCTTTTCACAAGGTCTTGTTGAAACAAAAAATATTGAAGATACAATGTTTAAACTTCCTTGGTATAAAATAATTTGAGCTCAACAGTCAGTTATCAAAGAAAGTCCATGTCATTTTTTTTACCGCTTAACTAGTTTAACATTTCTAACATTAAAACAGATCAGTGATAACTAAGTTATTATACTCTTCATCAGAGTCTATTTTTTCTGCTTTCTGGAGCTAGTGTAACCTAGTGATTTAGATGCCCAGCTTCAGAATCAGTCCTGGATGTCTCAGTTTATTTGACCTTAAGCCAAAGATTTAACCTCTTTAGTTTTTTTGCTCATGTGAGAAAATAAACGGAGTTAACAGTAATAGGTATGCTATAAAATGGTTATGAGAATAATGAAGGGAAAGCAAATATGAAGGAAAAATCACTGTGTCCAACACATAGTAAGTGCCCTTTAAACGGTATCTGTGGTTATAGCTATTATTTTCTCTGTATTATTGCAGATTTATGAACATGAATTTGTTTTCAGTCAGTCTTTCCATTTATTTATGTGATTTTAAAACTTTGATGAATTCTTGAATGACGTAAGAGCAAAATATGTCCATATTGTTTGCCAGTAGAATTTATCTCAAATTTTATAAGATAATTAGTGGAAAAATTTTATCGACTCAACAGACATCTATTTCAATTAGGTACTTTGCTGTATCCCCATCAATCCATGGTAGACTTACATAACATGTCTATTCTTCCTGAAACAACTTGAAACCTCTCTTGGATAATTAGAGACATCACTGTTAATGTGATTTTATAAACATTCTTCCAAGTATAGCACTATCTGAACCTCCACACTGGTGCTAAATGTTACATTTAATTTAATTTCACTGTGGTATAAAAGACCTTAAGGAATTGTTAAGGAGCACTTACACAATTTTCATTTCTTTTTTCCCCCCTTCTTCAAACATGTCAATTTCTCTCTTGTATAAGACCAATATTATGTGGTCTTTCCTAGGGGACAGGGAAGAAAAAGAGACAGAGGCAGAGAATCTGTCTCGCAACTGGCCTTGTGAAACCCAATGAGATATCCTGGTATGTCTCAATCAAAAGACAGGTCAACTAACTTGTCTAAGGCATAGTGCTAGCTCATTTGCTAGTAAGTGGGCAAAATTTGGATTCATCCTTTCACATTGTCTCGCAGAAAAGAAAATAGTGTAAGAAAAGGAAAAAATAGACTTTCTAATTCCTAGGTTTTCTTAAATTCCACTTGACCTAAAAGTATGCAGTGAATGCAACCTGAATCTTTATTTACCTGCATCTAGTTCTTCACTAGCCACCTAAAGAACTACTCAGGGACATTGAGAGATGGTTATCCTAACCATATACTTTAGGAAGTTTTATAAATGTAAATTCAGTATTATATCTGTAACTATATGAATTCTGAAAAGCAATTATTCCTGAAATTGAAAAATAAAGATTAAGAAATAAAAGTGTTGTTTAGAAACTTATGAATGAAAATATTTATTTGATAATCTTCATACATAACACTTTCAACTGGACAGAAAATCAGATGGTGAGTTCCCAAATTACGGTGCAAAAAAGTGACTAAGAAAAATAATTCAAACTATTGCATAAGAATAACATAAATAGTAAAAAAGACACCAATTAGATTTAAATAATTTAAATAGCCAGTAAACTACAGGAACCTGTGGTACTTTATCTCAGTGATATTCCTTTTAAAAATGTATTATCCCAGTCTAATCATGAGAAAAATATCATATAAATTCCAATTGAAAACATTCTACAAAATATCTGAACAGTATCCTCAAACAATGTCAAAGTCATTAAAATAAGACAAGTTTTATAAATGTTATAAACAAGAGAAGTTTAAGGAGATAAGGTCACTAAAAGTAATGTGATATCTTGTAAGAGATCCTAGAACAAATAGGAGTAAAGAAAAAAGAAAAAAAAAACAGAGGAAAATTGATGGGAATTTACTTAATAATAATTTATCAGTATTGGCTCATAATTGTGACAAATGTACTACACTAATATAAGATGTTAATAACAGTGAAAATTGGGTGAGGAGTAGATGTGAACTCTCTGTACTGTTGTTTCAACTATTATATGAACTGGAAAGTAGCATTGAGGAAATTATACACAGGTAAAAAAAATTATTTTATGAAACAGGTTGATAGACATGAAAGATAGAATAAAACAGTCTTAAAATACTTTATAATGAATTCCAGAATAATAAAGCTTGTGGCAGTGCAGTATTCACAAAGTTAAGAGTGAAATATTGAGTACTAATGACAGATACATCATCTAAGATTGAGAATTAGAATTAATGCAAGCAGCTTCAGACTCTGATACAGTAAAATCTGCTCCTTGACCACTTGATATAGATAATATATTTCTATAAAATCACATTAGTTATATGGGTAGGGCTAATCAATTCTATAGGAGGTATTTTGTGAAAAAAGGTAGGTGAGATCTTTTAAACCACAAAGCACTCTGTAGACATCAGGTTTTTTACTACCTACTGCTAGCTAGAATGTGAGAATTGCATCAGTCTTCTGAAGAAGACTTTCTCTTTTTTCTTATGAGTTACATACTTTTAGATAAGATGAATATAGACTTATATTTTAATAACAAAATGTCACAGCTAGAGACTGTTAGTGATATTTACTTTAATCCAAGATATATTGGTTGAATTGAAGAGAGGATCAAATTGTTTAAATTCCAAATGGAATTAAATTTAAAGACAATCCTAAGTTTTACTTACACTTAAATATAATAACTTTTGTTTCTATACTGACTAAAGATAATTGTGTTGCTTGAAGTGAAATCGACTAGTTGCCAGAATTTTTTTCTCAGAAAAATATCTGAAGAATTCTTATACTAGTAGTAGTTAATAATTCAATATTTTGTTTTTCCACTCTATTGTGTGGCCTCTTTCAAAATTTCTCATTTTCTATATTGTTATATTTTATCATTAAAATCAAATTTAAAATGAAAAATCTCTTTAAGAGAAAACAAGAAAGAAAATGAAAGATGAAAATTGACATGAAAAAAGATGGAAAAGTAGGCAAGAATATGAAAAAGAAGAATTTCAACAAAGTTTTGGAATGTAAAAAAAATTATGAAATTGAGTCTACTAAAACTAAAAAATGCAATCTATGTAATTAAGAACTACCACCAGAAATTGTAGAGCAGATTGTACATGGCAGAGGAGAAGACTGGGGAGCTGAAACACAGGTCAACAGAAAATAACCAGACTGAAGCAAAAAGAGGAAAAAGTGGTGGTAAAGAGCTTCTGACACATGTGGGACAGACACTCAAACATTCTAATAGTTATTTAATTATAGTCCCAGAGGAAACAGTGGAGAGAATCAGTTACAAGCAAAACTGAAAGAAAGTTAATAATCATGAATTTTCCCAAACTGATGAAAGATAATCAACTTTTGTCCAAAAAGTTCCATGAAACATCATAGTAACAAAGCAAAGGAAACCACAACTAGGCTTATTTTAATAAAACTCTGTAACTTAGAGTTAAAAATAGAAAATGTCAAAAAAAAAGCTGCCAGAGTAAAAACTACATTACCTTCAAAAAAGCAACTAAAAACTTTCATACAGAGAAAAAAACAGGAGGCCAAATGAAACCAGAATGACATCTTTATAGTATAGGAAAATTTATTGCCAACATATCATTCTCTAATCAAAAAATTATGCTACAAAAATGGTGTTTTCAGACATACCTAAAACCTATAAAAATGTATGGCTGGGACTTCCCTGGTGGCGCAATGATAAAGTATCCGCCTGCCAATGCAGGGAACATGGGTTTGAGCCCTGGTCTGGGAAGATCCCACATGCTGCAGAGCAGCTAGGCCCATGTGCCACAGCTACTGAGCCTGTGCTCTAGAACCCGTGAGACACAACTAGTGAGCCCGCGTGCCACAACTACTGAAGCCTGTGCGCCTAGAGCTGGTGCTCTGCAACAAGAGAAGCCACCACAATGAGAAGCCCGTGCACCACAACGATGAGTAGCCACAGCTCACTGCAACTAGAGAAAGCCCGCACACAGCAACGAAGACCCAACACAGCCAAAAATAAACAAACAGACAAATAAATAAATTTATATTTAAAAAAAAATGTATGGTGAGTCAGGCTGTTCCAAAATAAATACTGAGGGGAAAACTTATTTCAGAAGAAATAAGGAACATTCCTGATAGGAATATGGAAATGAAAAATGGGATGAAGAATACTGGAAAGGGTAAATATGTGTGCTAATATAAGTGATTATTGGTAATATAAAAATAAATGTAATGCCTTGTAAAATTTGAAATGTATGGAAAATAAAAATCCATAGCAGAAATAATTTAAAACCAGAATTGATATACCTATTGAAGTGTTCAATTGGTTCTAGCAGGGTCAGGAACACTGTAAAAGTAGTAATAATCTTTAGACTATAAGGAAAAATAGTATATCTAAAGTAACCAAGAAAGTAATATATAACTAATAATTTAATACAGAAACATGTATTAAGTATTTGTTTAACCCCCCAGTAGAAATAAATATGGATAATAGAACATTAAACAATGGTGTCAAATGTTATACAAATACATTTTATATGTTATTACATTTTATATAAATGAATTTGTATTCCAGTTACAAAATGAACATTGTCAGATTGGATTATGACAAAAAAAAACCCCAGAGATTTATAAAAAAGGATCAAAGAATAGTATATGCCACAAGCAATAATAAAAACAAAAACTGGCAGGTCTACAGGTATCAGACAAATTCGACTTAAAGGTAGGGGCCATACTACAGAAGAGGAGAAATATTTTATAATGATAGTAGGGTTTATCCCACCAAAAAGTTATAAAATTTCTAAGTTGAATTGCACTTAGTAACACAGTCTGAACAATATACACCAAAAATTCATAGAACTAAATCAAAACATAAGCATAAAATGACAGTAACAGATTTTCACTGACTTCTGTAATCATAAAAACAAGCCATTCAGTGTGGGCCATGTACCAACTAAGAGAAGGAAGGTCATTGAGGTACTCTTAGAAGGCACAAAATGTTTGCATCCAATACATGAGGAATTAAACGCACTATTCTCAGTAAGGTACAGAACGATTTGATGAAAAAAGCAGTAATGAAAAAAAAAAATCAAATATTTTTGTTATTTTTTCTGATGGCTATCTTTATAAAAGTAAGATATTAAGATTTTAGGTTAATCAGTGCTTTAATTTTTGTAATATTTCATATGTCTGAAAACACCATCATGATAGTTCCTCTCAGTAGTTTTCAACCTCTGTGGAAGGTATTATCAGTTCTGATATATTTATCAGTTCTGATATATCAGTCATAGTTTCTCTAGTCCTTCATAAGCAATTTGTCTATTCACTTGAATAACATCTTTTATTTTTACATCATTGACAAGGAAGCATTTAAAAGGATATATAGCAAAAAGACACAACTTTGGAAAACTATTTTCTGAGTACGCTCTTTAGAAGCAACCAATGTTAATTGTGTCAGAAAATCTCTGCCCTCTTTAGAAATCAGTTCATATACATTGGGCTGAGCTGGGGGCCTTTTTCAGCATTTTATTTTCCTTTAGACAGCATCATGGAATGGATATAGTTCTTGTGTACTTCCAAACTATTTCTAATAGGCCATGGCACAAATTGTCCATTTTATATATTATATTTGAATTATTATGAAGGATTTTTAACTTGTGGCCTGAGCTGTGATATTAGATATGGTATTTCAGACTTCCTGAGAAGGCAAGCCTTCTCTGGTTTATATAAGAAACTACTTCTACTTCTAGCCTAGAAATGGGTTTCGAATGACATGTATCCACCATTAAGGTATACAGAGTAGTTTAGTTGCCCTAAAAACCCTCTTTATTCCACTAATTTATCCTTTATCCTCCCCCGCCAAACCCTTGGCAACCACTGATCTTTTAACTGTCTCCATGGTTTTGCCATATATCTATCTATGTATCTTTCATCTATCTATCTATCTATCTATATATATATATCTGCAGCTTTTCCATATTGACTTCTTGCAATGAGTGATATGTATTTGTTTCCTCTATGTCTTTACATGATTTGATAACTCATCTCTTTTTAAGTTTGGATTCATTGCATGGATGTACCATAGTTCTTTTTGTTGTTTTTTAAACTATTGACTTACTGAAGAACATCTTGGTTGCTTCCAAGTTTTGGCAACAACGGACAAAGCTGCTCTAAGCATCTGTGGCACATTTTGGTGTGGACATAACGTTTTCAACTCCTTTGGGTAAATATGAAGAAATGTAACTTGTGGATCATATGATAAGAGTATGTATAAACTTTGGCAGTTTAAAGCTGCCAAATTGTCTTCCAAAATGGCTGTAGAATTTTGTATTCCTGCCATCAATTAATGAGATTTCCTGTTGCTCCACATTCTTGCCAGAATTTGGTCTTGTCAGTATTCTGTATTTTGGCCATTCTAATGGGTATTTAGTGGTATCTCATTGTTATTTTAGTTTTCATTTCCCAGATGACATATGATGTTGAGTATATTTTCATATGCTTATTTGCCACCTGTGTATCTTCTTTGTGAGGAGTCTTTTAAGTTCTTTTGGCTGTTTTTAAATTGGTTTGTTTATTTTCTTCATGTTGAGTTTTAAGAGTTCTTTGTAAACTTTGGATAACTGTCCTTTATCAGATATGTCTTTTGCCCAGGCTCTTTTTATTCGCTTGACAGTGTCTTTTGCAGATATATTTTTTTATTTTAATGAATGCCAGCTTATCATTTTGTTTTTTCATGTATCATGCCTTTGTTGTTTATAAAAAGTTATCGTCAAACCTAAGGTCATCTAGATTTTCTTTTTCTCTTATAGCCTAGGAGTTTTATAATTTTGCATTTTACTTTTAGGTTTGTGATTCATTTTGAGTTAATTTTTGTGAGGGATGTAAGCTCTGTGTCTGGATTCTTTTTTTTCATGGGGATGTCCTGTTGTTCCAGCACCATTTGTTGGAAAAACTTTCTTTACTCCATTGCATTGTCTTTGCTCCTTTGTCAAAGATCAGTTGACAGTGTTTGTGAGGGTCTCTTTTTTGGCTTTCTATTCTGTTCCATTGATCTATTTGTCTGTTCTTTCGCCAAGAACACTGTCCTGATTACTGTAGCTTTGTAGTAAGTTTTGACATTGAGTATTATGTCGTCAAACTTTGTTCTTCTTTAATATTGTGTTGGCTATTCTGAGTTTTTTTCCTCTCCAAATGAACTTTAGAATCAGTCTGTCGATATACAAAATAACTTTCTGGGATTTTGATTGGGAATTCAATGAATTTATAATTAATTTATTTTTATAATAAGTTAATGTTCTCATGTATAGTATTTCCATCATAAATTTTTCCATTAATCTTTACTATTACAAAAGTAAACATCACTGTACTAAATGTTTTAATATTACTCCTATATAGATTTTCTTATTTTCCTGTTATATTACATTATGATATAGTTGATACCATTCAAAGGTTAAGAACATACATGCTCTGACCCATAGGATATCTTCAGGTGTGTCACATGGTATAATAACTATAAGGAGCATTATTTGTGGAGCAATTAGACAAAACTAAATATGTGATCCATTATATGTATTTTCTTTTATTTCAGTAGATATGTTATACAACAGAAAATAACATTGGATGCTTGGGTAATAGTAATGAAGGTAAAAATCAATAACTGTGGTATAACACACTGCATTATAGTTTTGTGACTAAGTATATAGTTAAATATACATGCCATTTTGCTAACTGAAAAATATAATTAACAATATGATTGTTCTAATAATTGACTAAATTTATATTTAGTATTTTCTTATGATTTTAAATGTAGCTTGAGTAATCATTCTTAAACATTTAATAAAAGCTGTAACTGGAATTATTTCTTCTGGCTACCTTTACCTGTAGAGTCCATTAAAAATTAAAATATATTAGCAGTATAAGGGGTATTCAAAGAGATTCAATCTGAACTTTTGTTCATTTATAATTTATAATACTGGTATATTTGAAATTATACAAATTTATAAAAATTATAACTTTAAGTACCTCTTCTAATACATACATGGAATGTGATTGAAATGCTAACAAATTTATTTACAAGTACGTTAAATTATGAAGTACAGTGTTTGACCTCTTTTACCTGATTTCAGAATTTGTTAGCTTATTTTTTTCTGTTTCAATTTTCACTTTCATGATATGAATAATATCGATTTCAGTTCTTATCACAAAACTCTGAGAATATGGCAGTTTTGTAGGTGTTCCTAAATCATTGTAATGATGGGCAAAGTCAGAAAGAGCTTTAAAGAGTAAGCATGTCATCCAAAACATGTCTATTAAAAACAAAAATTGTATGCTCAGTACCAAATGAAAATAACCTGCTTTCTTTTTTTCTATCCACCATTTTATTTTCTTATGCTTTGTCACCTTCCAAAAACAGCAGAGTAAAGGTTAAATCATCATATAATTGTCACTTTTTTTCCATATGCCATGGAAATAACTTTGGTATTATTCTATTCGATTGTATACCCCATTGTGTATTTTAATTAGGTTACAAAAGTTAAAATTAGCATATTAGAGCATTCCTTTAAAAAATTTGTATGGGAATGCTGTCGATGGGTTTTTAAGATTTTTTAAAATTAAATATAGAATGAACACAGACATGAGAAAATAAAATAATTAGAGGTGCACAGTGTTCATAATATTAAAAACTGTTTAAAACTAATAATGCCCCAACCTCCTCAGGCTGTCTCGAAATATTTTTTTTCCCCAATGAGGATCTTCATATTTTTTTATTTTTTATTTTTTTGTGAGGAAAAATCATGTTTAGTTGATATAATTGATATATGTTTATATCTGTCTAGCTTAGAATAATCCTCCCACTTTATTCCCCTGCAATACATTAGAAACATATATTACAGGGTAATAAAGTGGAAGGATTGTTCTAAGATAGACAGTTATAAACATGAAGCCTACACAACCCACTGAACCAATCTTAGCCACTGGGGACAGACACCAAAAATAACAGGAACTACGAACCTGCGGCCTGCGAAGAGGAGATCCCAATAAGGATCTTTATAGACAGCATATTCTGTGTTGTAATAGAGGATTAAACTATATATTTTAATTCAAATAACAAATTTTCTTTGGCCATTTTCTCAAAATATGACTTTAATAACACTCCCCACTATCTTGTACAATAATAAGTTAGCATTTTAGTGAATATGTTTTTATTATATTTAATTATACTTTACCACGATTTGGTATGGTAAAACAGTGTTCAAGTTTGTAAATTTGATAGTCTAATTTTAGCCAAATATTAATAATATTTACAAAACTAAAGGTATGAAATATATGTAAACATGCAAAAGTATTCCTTTAAATAGTTTCATTCAAAGATTACCTGCTGGTGAAATGTTAAAGTGCTTTTACCCAGTATAGTAAATTTAGAAAGGATTTCTATGCTTTAATCAGAATCAAATGAGAGAGTTGAGTTCAATTCCTTTATGAAAATGTGAAGCAGTCTTGCCAAAATAAATGATCCTGAGTGAATTGTCACCTCAAGTTTAATGAAAAGTGATCTGACGTCATACCTATGACATGCACGAACATCTGCCTCGTAAAGTAGTTCCTAATCCATTTCGATACATGGGAAATTTGAAAATCATAGCAACGCTGATTGTTGCTATTGATTGTATCCATACTAGTTTTATCCTTGAAGTATTTGAAGCAAACGTTCAACGTCCCCTGAAGAAATTGGAAAACTATCTCAATAAAAATTTACAAGAAGCACGTGTTTGTGCACCTGCGAACACACGCACATGTATCTCTGGTTATCAGTAGGTTGGAGGTTGCAAATTTACAATATCTCTGCTCTATTTTGTGAATTCTAGTGGATAATTTTATCATAAGAAAGAGAATTTCATAGTGCTGAGCACCAGCAATTCATAAATTTAGATCAATCATAACCCAAAAGATTTAAGATCAACTATCTATAATGGTTTCAGAGAAGTTGATCATAACGCATCCTTTCTGGTAATAATCCAGTAGCAAGTTCATCTAATAAGGCATAGTGCTGTCTGTAATCATTTACATGCATTAAAATAGGTGATTTTCTATTAGTGGTAGTAGAAGAGCATGAATTCTAACATGGAGAAAAAAGACACTAATTATTTAAAATGTAAGATAAAAAAGATGAGTTTTCAAGGTAACACATGATTAATCTGTCACACAACTCTTCCTACAAATTCTGACCTTCAAAACTATCAACCTCTAAAGTCTATGAGGATATTTTGATTATTAATATTAAGATCATTCCATTCATTTCATTAAGAATTACTCTATATTGCTCATTACCCCCCCTCCCCCGACACAAACATGATGAAACAGAGAATAGCAGTGAGCATTTACACCTGGTCCTGCCTAAACTCTTGTTTTTTTTTTTTTTTTTTTTTGTTTCTTTTTTTTTTTTTTAATTTTTTTCAGTTTATTTATTTATTTATTTATTTGGCTGCGTTGGGTCTTTGTTGCTGCACGCGGGCTTTCTCTAGTTGCGGCCAGCAGGGGCTACTCTTCCATACGGTATGCAGGCTTCTCATTGCGGTGGCTTTTCTTATTGTGGAGCACGGACTCTAGGCACGCGGGCTTTAGTAGTTGTGGCTCACGGGCTCTAGAGCACATGCTCAGTAGTTGTGGCACACGGGCTTAGTTGCTCCATGACATGTGGGATCTTCCCAGACCAGGGCTCGAACCCATGTTCCCTGCATTGGCAGGCGGATTCTTAACCACTGTGCCACCAAGGAAGCCCTAAACTCTTGTTTTTTATACAGTATACAATATTTGTATTTATAAGAGAGAAAGTATCATATAATTGGGAGAAACAGCTAATAATCTGGGCTGGATTAAAATCTTCAGAACACACATTATTTTCTTTAAGATTTTCATTGCTTGTTGCTATGAAAAACTGAGAACTCTGATATTTTTTGCAAAATAATTCCCTTTATTTCTCTCAAGTTTTCTAAGTGCTTTAAAGATTCTTTTGTTTATTTTAAGCCATTAGCTAATATCGTTCACTTTTTTTCTGGAATACATTGTCATTTTAATAACTAAATGCTAGTATGTTTTAAAATGTAATCTCTATATTTATATCATTACTAAGTTATGTCATTTCATTATTTTTGGTTTATTTCTTTGACATAGTTATTTTTTTTCCTGAAATACTAGTGCTCACATGGAGTAGCAACTAGCAGACCACTGTGCTGCTCAACATTCATATTACAGTCTGTGTAAATGGCAGCCCCCGTGGTTATGAAGTGTTTCGCCATCTACAGAAGCCCCTGCAACTAGGGCTGTGTTGAAGACTAGCTAAATTATTTTCGCACTTCATTGGTTAGTGTGAATTTAACCATTCTTTTTCCACAGGTAACTGTGAATTTTTGTTCTACTTTAATACTTAGGGAAAATGTTTTAATACTTAGGAAAATACTTACATATATATATTGAAGAATCCACCACAAAACGTTCATCCATAAACTCATGCAAGCAATACTGTAGCATCTTTCTCATCCTATACTGCTGCCTCCCTTCTAGAGAGAGCCATTGTTCTGATTCCCTTGGTATTTTTATTACCTTTTTTTTTGTTGTTATTGTTGTTAAAGTCACATAGGTATGTATTCCTAACACTATATTATTTAATATTACTTTAGAACATTATGTATAAATATATATACCTTATATAAGAAACATAATACTGTACATTTTCTTCTTTGATTTGCATTTTCAATCAGTATAATGTTTCTATATTTTAACAGCTTTAATGAGGCATAACTGATATACAAAGAATTCTATGTATTTAATGTGTACAATTTATTCAGTCTGGACGTAGGCAAACACCACAATCAACATAATAGACATATCCAACACCTGCCAGAATTTTCTTGCGCCCCATGGTGGTTTTTGTTTTTGCTTTGTTTTGTGTGTGTGACTGGGTTTTTTTGTTCTTTTTTTTTTTTTTTTTTTTTTTTTTT